>NC_057810.1:678595159-678609342 GCF_018294505.1 Triticum aestivum
GAGTTAAGGAAGAACCACCCGCAGTAGGGACAGGGGCTCGCCGGAGAGGTACCCCACTATCTATCTTAGGGTTCAGGGTGGGGGTGGGGGGCCTAGAGGGCTGGCCGGGGTGGCGGTGGCGAGTTGTTTCGGGGCAGTGAGGCGGCGCTGGGGCCGACGGTTCGGCTAGTGGTGGCAGGCGGCTCAGGGGTGTGCAGGTTGAAGATGAACTGCAGGCCCTCCCTAAACTACATGTCAAGTGTCTCTCTGCTACCATTGCGTTTAGTTTCGACAGTAGCCTTCAGATTCCACAGTTAATTTCAGTTTCGACAGTTAAGTTCAGAGTCAACAGTTTTTACCTCATCTGTTGTAGTCAGGTGGTTTTTGGTGATGTTAATTTTACATCCATTTTTCATCATCTATTGGAGATGCTATTAGAATCCCACTTGAGATTGACGATGTCTGTCTTGTGCTGCTTCAGCCTTGATGTCTTACGGCTCACCGGAGCTGCTCCAAGGACAGAACAATCCATCACAATAGAGCAGTGCCATGGACGCCGTCTACAGATTCCTCAGATCTTCCTCCACACCTCCGACAGCCACCTCTGCCTCAACTGCTTCAGCGACCAACCCAATGATGCTGAGGTCGACACGGCTATGTCAAAGAGGTTGTACACTTGTTGCGTCACTTATTACTATACATTCACGTCGATCCATTAGGGCTATTTTGGTTCAACAGAAAAACATAGCAATAGGGAATTTTCCAATGGCACTCTACTATTCAATTATTCATGCATTTTGTTGAAAGGAATGAAGCAAAACATCCACCTGGACCTACTTTTCAAAATCCTATGCATGAAAACAAGACCAAGTGCATTAGTGCCAGAATAACATTCTAACTGTACACGCTTTCATATGGTTCTCTTTATTTTGGCCATGTTTCTTTGCATTCCTCTGCTCTTCCAATTCTTGTAAACCAAACACCCAAGTTGATAGAAATCCTGTGTTTACAAATGCTCTGTTTACCATGTGCATTTTCCTATCCTATTCCGGTGTTTTTCCTATCCCTGCATTTTAAGAATCATGCAAGACAAATGAGCCCTTACAGAATTACTTCAGTTACAGGTACGTGTCGAAGGGAACTTTGTGTGGTTTGTCCTGCTCCTGCCGCGACGTCGTCCACCTCACCTGAGCTGCTCCATCGACAGAAGCATCCACCAAACCAGACATCATGACTCCTGACCGTCTTTTGCCGCCTCAGATCTCCTTCCCTGCCGCCGGCAAGTACCCCAACAGCATCACCATCATCGACTCAGCAGATGAACCTGAGGAGTATACGGGTCCACAAGAGAGGTCGCACTCTTTTGTTTCTGCTTATGTTATGCATTGCTTAAACTTACCTGCTACTTTATCGTCCTGTTCAGCTCTTGGACTCCCAACTCATGTCCAAATTCATGTTCAAACTTGAGTTCTAAATTAGTTGTGGGGCACATATCGAGGCAGCAATGAATAGTAGGTCTGTCTAATATCTGGTTCACCTAGGGTATGCCTATGTTGTTCATCTTGGGTGGGAAACAAATAGTAAAGCAATCATCATCTGTCTTTTTATTAATTTAAATCAATCATCAGCCTGCTATCATTATTTTTGGATCCATCCACTGGTTGTTACCATCACTCTAAATTTCTGCATGCTCTCCTTACATAATCTCACCATATTTTTTTCGTATGCATGTCAGATATTGTACACAGTCATGCTGAACACGTAGAGAAAAAGAGAAGAGTTTTGCACGGCAATACAATGTCATGCAGACATCGCTCCATGGTGGGTTCAATGACAAACCCTCCCGACCCCTCTCCAGATTGTAATCCAGAGGAAGATATCTGTTCTGAGGCGTATTCAGACGCCGTTGACCACTCCTATTTACCCCCCAAGGTGTTTGCTCTACCTTGGCATGATGATGTTAGTCATATCATGCATATGTTGCCTTGCAGTGCCTACTTTTGACATCATATATGTCATCTGCTTAGTTTAGACATGTTCTGTAACGCCACCTGTTTAGTTTATATATCATATATGGGAATTATGCAGTCACATGTCTTTTAGCCAGCCATAATATATGTGAAATGTGGAATGCCATCCTGTTTAACCAGGCATCATATATTTGAATGATATCTTGCCCATCCTTTTCTTCATTACATTTCCATTTGTCGACAATGTTTGTACATTAAACTACTCTTCCTATGAATCAGCCATTTGGGTGGGAGATGGAAAAATCTGGAGTGAAAACAAGGCCTTCAGAGCAGACAGTGCTACCTGTCGAAGCAGATCTCTTGTTGGGTCCCGATAGCTCCTCAGAGATGGATTTAGAGACAGATGACCAGTCCTATTCCCCCACTGAGGTGTATGCTCTAACTTGGCACGGTTATACTGCTCATATCATGCATACGGTGTCTTGCATTGCATAGTTTAGACATCATATACACAATATTAACACCATGTTCTTAGTTCAGACATCATATCGAATGCCCTCTGTTTAGCATATAAATCACATTTGTGAATTAAATGATGCGATCCTGATTACTTAGATAACATGTAGGTGAATTATGTCATGCGATCCTGTTTAGTTATTCATCATATCTTTGAATTATGTTATGCTATGCTACCTAGTTTAGATAGACATCATATATGTGAAATTATGTCGTGCTATCTGTTTTAGTTAAACAATATACATGTCAACTATTTCATGCCCTCTTTTTTCCACACTATCTATTGCATCTGTCTCTCATACAATGTCTGTACATTCAACTATGTTTCCTGTTTATCAGCCATTTGAATTGGAGTGGGTGATGCCAGTATCTAGCGGAATAAGAACACGGTCTTCAAATAAAACAGTGATACCTCTTGGTGGACATAGCACCCCGGTTGTACATGCACAAGAACCAGCCCTACCACACATAACCCAAACTCTCGCAGATTGTACCCCTACTGTGATGGACAGAGAACCAGCTTCACCCAATCTAACCCCAACCCCAGCCGATAGTAACCCAGTTCCTGTTGACACAGCACCATCTCCACCACAGAGCTCCCAAACAACAGCAGTTAGTAAGGCAGCTCCAGTGCCCAAAGGGCCAGTACTATCACGGCGAACCCCAACTCCACCAGTTAGTACGCCTATTCATGTGGAGGAAGCACAACCAGCCAGTCGTAGTTTAGCATCTATCGCATTTGACGTTGTTAAATCGTATGTGCGTATCTTCCCATCTTGGAAATATTATACTAAAGATGAAGGAAAATGTCAGTTGCAGGTGTTTGTCCAGGAGTTATGTGTAAGTAATGTTATTCATGGCAATTACTTTGCTTCGTCCCATACATCCTACCTCCATGATGGTTATAATACAGCAAATTTTCCCATTTTTCTCTATAGAGAAGGACGGATTTGGAAACAAAAGATGAGGTAACCTGTGCTAATACCTCTGCTATCTTCAAGAATGCTTGGTGGCAGTATCGGAATTACCTGAAGAAAACGTACTTCACTGGCAAAGAAACTCATCAAATTCACTTACGTTCTCCTGAGACACATTTACTGGACGATGACTGGGAACGCCTTGTTCTGTACTGGTCCCGAACCAAGAATGTGGTAAGGTCTATGAGCTCATTTTCTATTTTTAAGTATTTTATTCTTGCGTCTTACTGTACTCTGTTCATGTAGAACAAGTGCCTAAACCTTAAGAACAACTGTTCTAATTTAAGATTCCATTGCTATCATAGTTCAAAAAACCACTAGGCGTTAATTGTGTGTTTTGCCACCGCCTTGCGCTTTACTGACCAAAGCGCATGCTTATGCGCAGTTATGCACAGATTATGTGTAGTTATGCGCAATGCATTTTGCCAACGCCTAGAGCCTAGGCGCGCTTAAGCGCTCGCTTAGGCGTGCCTTTTTTTAACTATGATTGCTTTGCTCTTGTATCACTTTATTTACTGATACGAACTTATTTTTAAATTGAAGGATCCAATCGAAACTCCAATGGCACAGCAGGTATGTTCACGCATGTTTCTTTAACAGGTTTGCTCTTATCAATAGCTCTGTTGATTTCAATTTCAATTGTGTATACAGTTGACTTTCATATGATGCACATTACTAGCATCACAGCAGAGCCAATAGTGTTGTTGTACATGTAGACCCGTGGTACCCATCTGACATCTTGTTGTGCCGTGTAGTTTCCCAAGCTTTGTATTCCTTCACTGCTGCTTTGTCTTGAACTGATATGATTTGAACCGTGTCTCTATTTTGATTTGGCAAGATAATGCAGTGACCATAGGACATAGATATATGTTTGTTTGATGCTTTTATTATGTACTAGTACTTGGCAATAGAAGATTTGGTAGTTTAATCCTGTCCACCTTACTAATGAACTAGTTCACTGAAATGAGTTTCATATACTAGTACATGTTAAACTTGTTATGTGTCTGCTTGTTTCTTCTTTTAGAATGATGACAGAATATTAGGGAAGACTGCCTTATTAAGCACTGGTAAAGGAAGTAATGCAGATGAGGTTCAGGATAGTGACACATCCTTGTCGGTCTCCAACAAAGCTGATAAAACAACTAAGGAAGACTATCTTGAAGACAGCGAGACAACCCCAAAGTCCTGTCTTGGTTTAGTGTTCGAGTTACTAGCCACTACGCATGCACAAGCTATTCAAAATCACTATCTAAATCAGTTCGGTTTCTTGAGTCTCAACTACAAGCTGAAAGACATCGATCAGCTGTGCTGCGACAAGAAGCGGAAGGACTGTGGAGGTCCCTGGAGCATTCAGATGCATACTTTCTTGTGCAACAGCAAGCGTTGGAGGATTTTAGCGCCAAACAGGACAATGCTAATCAGCTTGCTAAGCTTATTGCCAGCATGGTGGAAACCCAGGATAACGTTTCTTGAGCTCTTCTGAAGTTGTTTCAGTTATGCTCTTGTTTTGCTGCCGCGTTTATTTGCACTGGTGGCCAATTTTGACGACCAAGTGTATGTAATATGCTGCTTTGTTCCCTATATTGCACTGGTGGCGAACTTTGATGCCCAGTGGATGTAATATGTGTAATAGCGGTAAGAGGCTAGCCTTAATTGCTTGCTTATTTATTTCCTTATTGTCTTGTTTAGTTGTTTGCTTGTAGTCACTGCAGTTCTTTTTCTGTGTTTTTCTAGTGGCCACAATAGCCTATTTTTTGTAACTAGGCCAAAATAATCATGGCAACACCCGGACTGTTGTAACCATGGGCCTCCTGCAGGCCGTATGATCCATGGGCCTTCGTTCGGCCGTAGGACCATTGGCCTTCTATATGGGCCGTAGGATCCATCAGTCTTCTATACGAGCCTTAGGGATCAATGGGCCTTCTACGGGCCGTAGGGTCCATGGGCCTTCTACGGGCCGTACTATCCATGGGCCTCATATGGGCCGTAGGATCCATGGGCCTTCTACGGGGCGTATCATCATTTCGCCAATCATGGGTCGTACTATTCGTGGACCATAACGGGTCATTAATAGGCCGTATTTAATAACTCTATGAAAATAGCCCAACGGATTTTTTTACATGAAAACGGCCCAACGTATTAACGGTCCGCAAACGGGCCGACTGTAACGACGGGCTGAATTTGGCCCACAAGCAGAAAATGACAGTAACGGGACGTATGTAACCGAATGCTGCAAATGAGCCCAAGAATCAATGGGCCCTGAGAAGGCCGAAAGATAACTTGGGCTGGAAACGGCCCAATGGAATAACGGGCTGTTAATGGCTATAAAGTGATACACTGTTCATTACGGGTCAGTTTCACCACGGGTCGTTAATGGGCCAAGAGTTAAAAAGGTCCTCATATGGGCCGAAAGAAGTCATGGGCCACACACGGGCCGGAAGTTAAAATGGGCTGAATCATATTGGATGCCCCAGATGAGGCTACTGGGCCTAATTCGGATAGGGCGTAACAAGCCCTAGGTTAGCGGGCTATAAATGGGCTACATGCGAATAGGCCGTTAACAGGCTTTCCGTGGGCCGGCCCGCCACCTTTCGACCAAGTCAAACGGGTCGGCCTTTTCACAGGAATGGGCCATTGTTGGGCCGTGCCACGTGTCGCCGTATCATAGGCGCCTTCGGTCCAATGAGTGGATGACATCTGCCCCAACGGTGAGCCGACACGTGTTTCCTCCAGCCAATGATGATTTTACATGTGGAAAATCCCCATTGGTCGGGGCTGTTAACGGGTTATCGGATCCAAAACCCGACCCGATAGCTTAACGGCATTCTGTTACGGTGGATGCCACGTGTCGGTCACCCTTGACGAAAGCAGTTCTGTGACGCGCGATTTATCGTCATGGAAGTGGACACTTCCGTGCTGATAATTTTGGTAATGTCATGGAACACTTCTACGACAGCACAGGTATGACTATCTTGATTCTGTCATAAATTTGTCATGGATGTACATGCATGACAAAAAACGCGACCTACTGTGACAAACACGTATCATCACGGAAGTGTATTTTGTTTTGTAGTGCTCCGTCCTGGTTTATTGGTCCCCATTGTAATCTATGTCAAATTTTGATCATAAATTTAACTAATGAAATGTTAGTGCATGTCACATGCACTACTCCATCTGTCTAGGTGAGTAAGTCATCTTAGGCTGTGCACCGTGACCAAGGAGGAGGAGAAAACGAGAAACGTTATTTTTTATTTGCTAATTAATAGTATTGCATGCAATGAACTAACCACTACATGTCGTGTTTGATATCTCAAGTCACTAAAAGCATGCACACTCTTTATCTCTTATTGGTTGATATGTCAAGAAACAAGAAACGAGGTAGAATTTAATGCACCGCGCCTAAGTGTTTTGGGTTATTTGGTTTTCGTACGATGACTTACACACCTAGACGGAGGGAGTAACATTTTATCAGTTAAATCTTTGGTCAAAATTTAGCACAAATTACAATGATGAGGAATAAACCAGGACGGAGTAGTAGTTTAGAAGCCCAAATAAATGAGTGAGGCGCCTTATTGTTACTCTCGACTATGACTAGTCTTGTGGGAAAAGCTGGGGAAGCCGCCAAAAGATCTGGCCCTAGGAGTAGTAGCTAGGGATCGAGTGTGCGAGATGAACTGGAGAAAGTAAATGCAGAGAGATGAAATGCAAAAAAGACGGAGGGATGTGATGGTTGCTTGTCTGTTTATTTTACCAGGCCACTTATTACTGGGAGTGGTTGGGTTTTGTGATATGACGGCTTTACTGCCACGCCACGAGCGGGCTGAGAGGTGAGACTCCCGTGCAGCACCACCCTCTACACTTGTACTACATCGATCGTGGTTTATAAGTCCCCCATTGTATTTGACTGAAGATTTAACTGACAAAATGTTAGTGCATGTCAACAAAAACTATATCGTTGGATTCGTATTTGAACATAGTTTTGAATGATATAATTTTAGGTGACATGCATCAGCGTTTATCGTACTATATATAATGTTAGTTCAATTTTTGGTCGTACAAATCTATAGTAGTAAGGTGCCTGTGCATTGCACCGAAGAGTGAAATGCATTGATTGGGGAGTTGTTTATTTTGACAAAGGATGTGGGGGTCATCTCATGTGTAACGGGTATCGATAGGTTTCTTCGGATATTATTTCATCTCTAGAGCTCACAAACATCCGGGTGAAATAGATAAAAAGGTATCTTTTGCAAACAAAAGCATTCAACTGTTCAACCTACATCCAAAACTTGTGAAGAAATAACACTTATTGTGCTTTGCAAGAAATGATCTTTAAGAATTAGTTTTTGAGTATCAATTGTTATACATGTTGGCTACAGATGACATGGCACTTTCTTATAGTCAATAGTTGGTTATACTATTAAGTTATATTAATCATGCCCTTATACACCTAGACAGAGGGATTAAATCAGGATGACTTGCAAGGGGGCAGAGGAGATGTAAGAAATGGTTCATCGTAAGTCTTTCACCAGTACTGTAGTAAAAATTCATACATGGAAGATTCTAGACTAAACCATAAACGGATACACTTTTATTCATGCGCGATACTCCAATACAGCAAGATCCTACATGGAAGTCTCCACATGCTTAGACAGCGGATTACATTGAGCGAAGACTAATGATCAACATTTAACTTGATAATGCGTATGTCCAGGTGAACCTCCTTGGAGTCCCCATGCACCGCGTCGGCAGGTAAAGGATGCCATAGGTTTTCCAAGTCCACATTGGCGGGATAGTCCCGGCTCCCAAGAGTCCAAGTCCGTTCGATGAGGCCGGTGTCGCCGCCCACGTGACCCGGAGGGGTAGTGAGGGAGTCCTGGATTAGGGGGTGTCCGGATGGCCCGACTATGACCTTTGGCCAGACTCCCGAACTATGAACATACAAGATTGAAGACTTTGTCCCGTGTCCAGATAGGACTTTCCTTGGCGTGGAAGGCAATCTTCGCGATGCGATGTGAAGATCCCCTCCCATTGTACCCGACTCTGTGTAACCCTAGCCCTCTCCGGTGTCTATATAAACCGGAGAGTTTTAGTACGTAGGACGAACAACAGTCATACCATAGGCTAGCTTCTAGGGTTTAGCCTCTCTAATCTCGTGGTAGATCAACTCTTGTACTACCCATATCATCAATATTAATCAAGCAGGAGTAGGGTTTTACCTCCATCGAGAGGGCCCGAACCTGGGTAAAAACATCATGTCCCTTGTCTCCTGTTACCATCCGCCTAGACGCACAGTTCGGGACCCCCTACCCAAGGTCCGCCGGTTTTGACACCAACATTGGTGCTTTCATTGAGAGTTTCTCTGTGTCGTCACCATCAGGAAGGATGCCGCACGCCGTCTTTAAAGATGGCACTGTTGCTAAAGGAGCTTTGGCTATCGGCCAAACTCTCTGGCTAGGCAGTTTTTTAATGACCACCTGTTCAGCCGCCACGCCGACGATGACCTCTCGGGTCATCGAAAGCAATCTCCACGTCAGCTCGGAACTTGCCGAGCAGTTAGATCCGACGGAGCTCTCTTCCTTAAACGAGCTCTTGGATCGCATCGCCGCCCTGGGAGTCGCTACAGACTACGGCCAGATTGGGCTCAAACCCGATCCGAGAGAGATTGACTCTCCCCAGGTCACCCACCATGTTGAAGTGGTAGAGGAACAATGCGGCGGATCTTCACCCATCCTAAGGACCAGATGTGTCCGGATTCCTGATCCCTCCAAGCCGGACATCCGCGGAGGGGAGGACGTCACTCAAGCCCTGAACCTAAAGTCAGGCAGCGGGCCTGATACATTGGATAACGTCCAAGAATCCAAGCTTCCAAGTTTGGAAATTTCTTGGCCCCTGAGTCTTAGACCGGGCGAGGTTCCGGATTTAAATCCACCCGCCCACCCAAATATAAGGGATCTATCCCAAATTCGGCAAGAGCCCAGAGAAATAGTACACCATTACTGGGACAGATTCCTCCTGGTTATGAACAGGACAAGGGATTGCCGCGAGGGGGATGCAATGTCATTCTTCTGCAACAACTGCACGGACATCGGAATCCTCAACTCCATAAGTCGCCATGAAATTACATGCTTCGCCGACTTGGCATCCATAGTACGAAAGTACTGCGCGACAGAAAGCGTTCGGAAAACCAAACAAAATTCTGGGACAATCCGACCCTGAATACAACCCCAGTCCAAAACAAAAGGGCGCAATATCGCCAGGCACCTGGGCCAAACAACAAAAAACAAAAACCCTCTATAGGGTATGGAACCGTACTGGAGGGATGGCTCAATGGACCCTGTAAAATTCATAGTACAGAGGGCGCCACACCAACTCACAGCCTTAGAGCATGTTGGATACTCCGGTAGGTGGCCAGAAGTGGCGAGGAGCTTCTAACTCCAGAATCCGTAGAGCACCACCTTAGGAATGCCAGTACGGTGTCAACAGTCTTCGAGACTTTCGCATCAAACAATGCGTGGAAACGAACACTCCGCAGCCTTACCGAAGTCTACTAGGTAGCGACAATAAACCCATGGAGTGACATGGCTATTACCTTTAATGCCAGTGACGAACCTAAATTCCGGACAGCCCGAGCACCAGCCGCACTGGTCCTCAGTCCGATAGTGGACGAATTTCGACTTACCAAGGTACTCATGGACAGTGGCAGCGGATTGAACCTCATCTATGAGTAAACCCTACGAAAAATGGAAATAGACTAGAGCCGCATTGAGCGAAGCAACACAACCTTTAGAGGAATAATCCCCAGTCGGGAAGCGTGCCGTACAGGAAAAATCACACTGGATGTGGTGTTCGGCACGCCGGATAATTACAGATCCGAGGAGGTCACATTTCAAGTGGCCCCGTTCAGCAGCGGATACCACGCTCTGTTAGGGCGAGAAGCATTCACAATTTTTCAAGCTATACCCCATTACGGGTACATGAAGCTCAAAATGCCCGGACCCAATGGAATCATCACTCTTGCTAGTGATCCGGACACAGCGCTCTGCCCCGAAAACAAGAGAGCCGCACTGGCCCTCGAGGCATTATCCAAAGCCCTAGCGGCCGAGGAACTAACTGCGTTGCGCTCCATGGTGGACAGGGACGACGTGATACTCGACAAAAGATCCAAGTCCACCTCCTTCAAGCCGGCAAACGAAATAGTCAAGTTCCAAGTCCATCCAACGGACACTACAAAAACAGCCTCCATCGGGGCACAACTAAAACCTGATGTAGACGCCGCACTAAGAGAATTCCTACGCGAAAATTGGGACATTTTTGCTTCGCACCCTTCAGACATGCTAGGAATCCCACGCAGGCTGGCCCAGCACAGCCTGAACATCCTAAAAGGATTCAAGCCTTATAAGCAGGCTCTTCGGCGTTTCTCCGAACCTAAGAGACAAGCCATGGGAGAGGAGCTAGCCAAACTACTGGAAGCCGGATTCATTAGAGATATCAAACATCTGGACTGGCTAGCAAACCTGGTGATGGTACCAAAGAAGGACAAATCCTGGCGCCTATGCGTCGATTTCAAAGACCTAAATAAGGCCTGCCCGAAGGATCCCTTCCCCCTCCCCCGCATTGATCAAATCATCGACGCCACCGTAGGACACGATTCATTGTGTTTCCTCGACGCATACTCTGGCTACCACCAAATCAAGATGGAAGAGTCAGACCAAGCCGCAACAGCATTCATCACCCCATACGGCCCGTTCTGCTTCAACACAATGCCCTTCGGGCTCAAAAACGCTGGCGCAACATATCAGCGCATGATTCAGACATGTCTAGCCAACCAGATCGGCAAAACGGTTGAAGCATACATGGATGACGTGGTCGTCAAAACCAAGCATGTCGAAACTCTAATAGACGACTTGAGGCTCACGTTCGATAACCTCCGAACATATGACATTAGGTTTAACCCAGAAAAATGCGTTTTCGGTGTACCAGCGGGAAAGCTCTTGGGCTTCATCGTATCCGGTAGAGGAATTGAAGCAAACCCAGCCAAGATCCGAGCTCTATCACAATTGGATATTCCGAAAGATCTCAAGCAAATACAAAAATTGACTGGATGCGTGGCGGCTCTAAGCCGCTTCATCTCCCGCTTGGAGGAAAAGGCATTACCCCTTTACCGCCTCCTCCGGCGCACCAAACACTTCGAGTGGACGGATGCCGCCACAGCCGGACTCGAAGAAATAAAAGCCATACTGGCAACAAACCCGGTCCTGGCGCGCCTAACATCGGCGAACCAATTTTGTTATACATCGCGACAACTCACCAAGTTGTAAGCGCAGTCCTCGTCGTCGAACGAGAGACGGACGGACACAAATTCCCTGTCCAGAAACCAGTCTACTACGTGTCCACTGTCCTCACTCCATGCAAATCCCGGTACCCACATTACCAAAAGATAGCGTACGCAGTGTTCATGGCATCCCGGAAGCTACGACACTACTTTCAAGAGTGTTCGATAACAGTAGCCTCCGAAGTACCTCTTAACGATATCATAAACAACCACGACGCAACGGGCCGGATTGCCAAATGGGCCATTGAGCTCCTCCCGTTCGACATAACATATAAGCCACGGTGAGCCATCAAGTCGCAAGCCTTGGCCGACTTTGTCGCTGAATGGACTGAGGCCGAACTCCCTAAAGAGTACGGCACATATTCCAACTGGACCATGCACTTCGACGGCTCCAAAATGCTAGTGGGTCTGGGGGCTGGCGTCGTCTTGATGTCCCCAAAAGGAGATACAGTGTAATATGTACTCCAGATAATGTATACGGACTCCAACAATGCAGCCGAATACGAGGCCCTTCTACATGGCCTCCGGATGGCAATCTCCATGGGCATTCAACGCCTAGAGGTGCATGGGGATTCGAACCTCACGATATCCCAAATAAACTGAGACTTTGATGCCAAACATCCAAAAATGGCAGCTTATCGCAACGCTGTCCTAAATATGTCAGCTCGGTTCGAAGGACTAGAATTTCACCATATAGCCCGGGAAAACAATCAGGCAGCAGACGTCTTGGCACGCATCGGCGCAAAGCGCGATGCAGTCCCCCCCCCCCCCAACATTTTCCTGGAAAGGCTATTCAAGCCATCCCTACAGTGGGAAGGGGAACCCGGACATAACAATCCGGACCTGGCCGCATCACCTGACCCCGAACACTCTGACACAATGGAAGACTCCGCCAACGAAGTCACACCCTTAGCCCACGTAATAATGGCAGTAATTGCCCCGTGGACAAAACCATTCTTAGCCTACTTAACTAGGCAAGAACTTCCCGAGGACCAAAATGAGGCACGTTGCATAGTGCGGCGATCTAAAGCCTATAAAGTCCACAAAGGAGAGCTTTATAAGAAAAGCACCATCGGAGTCCTTCAAAGATGTATCTCCGAAGAGGAAGGGCGGAACCTTCTGGCGGCCACCACGCTGCATCCCGAGCCCTTGTGAGCAAGGCCTTCCGTACCGGATTTTATTGCCCGACGGCCTGTGCAGACGCTCAGGACTTAGTCTAGCAATGCGTCGGTTGCAAATTATTTGCTAATCAAAGACACATGCCGCCTACCGCCCTCCAAACTATACCCATTACCTGGCCTTTTGCGGTCTGGGGGCTTGACATGGTTGGACCCCTTAAAGGAGGAACCCACAAGCAAAAATATTTACTGGTCATGGTGGACAAATTCACCAAATGGATAGAGGCCAAGCCTGTTAAGACGACCGAATCCGGACCGGTGATAGACTTCATATCCGGGGTTGTACACCGTTACGGTGTCCCCCACAGCATCATTACTGACAACGGCACAAACTTTACGGACGATGAGGTTAAACTCTGGTGCAAAAACATGGGCATTAAGCTCGATTACGCCTCAGTCTATCACCCACAAACTAACGGTCAAGTCGAGCGAGCCAATGGTCTAATCATGAGCGGCATCAAACCCAGATTAGTGCGATCCCTCAAGGAATCTAACACGCACTGGGTAGAGGAGCTCAACTCCGTACTCTGGGGGCTGTGGACCACGCCAAATCGCACTACCGGATTCACACCATTTTTTATGGTATACGGCGTAGAGGCAGTCCTGCCCTGCGACATAATTCATGACTCACGTCGCGTGCGCATGTATGAAGAAAGAGAAGCCAAGCTCGATCGATAGGACAGCTTGGACGCATTGGAGGAGGAGCGCGACCTGGGAAAAGCCCGTTCCACATTCTATCAACAGCAGGCTCGAAGATATCAAAGCAGAGAAGTACGGGCCAAAACTTACAATGTTGACGAACTAGTTCTACGCCTGCCGGACAAGAAAAAGGACAAACTCAAGCCCAAATGGGAGGGTCCCTTCATAATCGACCAAGTCCTGACTGGTGGAGCGTACCGTCTACGAAACACATCGGATAACCAACTCGAGCCGAACCCATGGAACGCAGCACGCCTACGAAGATTCTATGCCTAGCGCCGGACTCTGTGTTCGTCTCCTTCCTCTGTTCCCTTTTTTTAACAAATTAGCTGCCTTCTATTTCTCTCCTTCCCCCTCCCTTTTTCTTCCAAGCCTTTAAGGGCTTGCTTGCGCATTTTTCGCACATAATTGATGCGCCACCCGCGCTCACTATACCTGGGGGCTTCTTTATCAGAAGCTTATATACACGGGCCTCATGCCCAAAACATGTGTGACACTTCCACATGAACCTTTTATGCACCATTATATGCAT
>NC_057810.1:678930827-678947305 GCF_018294505.1 Triticum aestivum
GTTTGGTACACCCAAAGCATTCCTACGGTATCCGGGAGTTGCACAATCTCATGGTCTAAGGAAATGATACTTGACATTAGAAAAGCTTTAGCATATGAACTACACGATCTTTGTGCTAGGCTTAGGATTGGGTCTTGTCCATCACATCATTCTCCTAATGATGTGATCCCGTTATCAACGACATCCAATGTCCATGGTCAGGAAACCGTAACCATCTATTGATCAACGAGCTAGTCAACTAGAGGCTCACTAGGGACATAGTGTTGTCTATGTATCCACACATGTATCTGAGTTTCCTGTCAATACAATTATAGCATGGATAATAAACGATTATCATGAACAAGGAAATATAGTAATAATAACTAATTTATTATTGCCTCTAGGGCATATTTCCAACAGTCTCCCACTTGCACTAGAGTCAATAATCTAGTTCACATCGCCATGTGATTAACACTCACAGGTCACATCGCCATGTGGCCAACATCCAAAGAGTTTACTAGTGTCACTAAACTAGTTCACATCATCATGTGATTAAGACTCAATGAGTTCTGGGGTTTGATCATGTTTTGCTTGTGAGAGAGGTTTTAGTCGACGGGTCTGCAACATTCAGATCCGTATGTAGTTCGCAAATCTCTAGGTCATATTGTAAATGCTGCTTCCATGCTCCACTTGGAGCTATTCCAAATGGTTGCTCCACTATACGTATCCGGTTTCTCTACTCAGAGCTATCTGGATAGGTGTTAAGCTTGCATCGACGCAACTCTTTACGTCGAACTCTTTATCACCTCCATAACCGAGAAACATATCCTTATTCCTCTAAGGATAATTTTGACCGCTATCTGGTGATCCACTCCTTGATCACCTTTGTACCCTCTTGCCAGACATGTGGCAAGGCACACATCAGGTGCGGTACTCAGCATAGCATACTGTAGAGCCTACGTCTAAAGCATAGGGGACGACCTTCGTCCTTTCTCTTCCTTCTGCCGTGGTCGAGCTTTAAGTCTTAACTTCATACCTTACAACTCAGGAAAGAACTCCTTCTTTGACTGATCCATCTTGAACACCTTCAAGATCATGTCAAGGTATGTGCTCATTTGAAAGTACCATTAAGCGTTTTGATCTATCCTTATAGATCTTGATGCTCAATGTTCAAGCAGCTTAATCCAGGTTTTCCCTTGAAAAACTCCTTTCAAACAACCCTTATTCTTCCCAGAAATTTTACATCATTTCGGATCAACAATATGTCGTTCACATATACTTATCAGAAATGTTGTAGTGCTCCCACTCACTTCTTTGGAAATACAAGTTTCTCATAAACTTTGTATAAACCCAAAATCTTTGATCATCTCATCAAAAGCGCACATTCCAACTCCGAGATGCTTACTCCAGTCCTTAGAAGGATTGCTGGAGCTTTGCATACTTGTTAGCGTCTTGCAGGATTGTCAAAACCTTTTGGTTGTATCACATACAACCTTTCCTCAAGAAAATCGTCGAGGAAACAATGTTTTTGACATCCTATCTGCAAGATTTCATAAATACTGCAGTAACTGCTAATCCAATTCCAACAGACTCTTAGCATCGCTACGAGTGAGAAAGCCTCACCGTAGTCAACTCCTTGAACTTGTCGGAAAACATCTGAACGACAAGTCGAGCTTTCTTAATGGTGATACTTACCATCGTTGTCCATTTTCCTTTTAAAATCCATCTGACCCAATAGCCTTACGACCATCAAGTAGTTCTGCCAAAGTCTACACTTTGTTTTCGCACATGGATCCTCTCTTGGATTTTATGGCCTCGAGCCATTTGTCGGAATCCGGGCCCACCATTGCTTCTCCATAGCTCGTAGGTTCATTGTTGTCTAGCAACATGACCTCCAAGACAGGAGTACGTACCACTCTGAAGTAGTACGCATCCTTGTCGACCTACGAGGTTTGGTAGTGACTTGATCCGAAGTTTCATGATCACTATCATAAGCTTCTACTTCAATTGGTGTAGGCACCACAGGAACAACTTCCTGTGCCCTGCTACACACTAGTTGAAGTGACGGTTCAATAACCTCATCAAGTCTCCACCATCCTCCCACTCAACTTTCCGAGACAAACTATTCCTCAAGAAAGGACCCGATTCAAGAAACAATCCCTATTGCTTTCGGATCTGAATTAGGAGGTATACCCAACTGTTTTGGGTGTCCTATGAAGATGCATTTTATCCGCTTTGGGTTCGAGCTTATCAACCTGAAACTTTTCACATAAGCGTCGCAGCCCCAAACTTTTAAGAAACGACAACTTAGGTTTCTCCAAACCATAGTTCAAACGGTGTCTTCTCAACGGAATTACATGGTGCCCTATTAAAGTGAGTGTGGTTGTCTCTAATGCCTAACCCATGAACAGTATTGGTAATTCAATAAGAGACATCATGGTACGCACCATATCCAATAGGGTGCAACTATGATGTTCGGACACACCATCACACTATGGTGTTCCAGGCGGTATTAATTGTGAAACAATTTCCACAATGTCTTAATTGTGTGCCAAAGCTCGTAACTCAGATACTCATCTCTATGATCATATCATAGACATTTTATCCTCTTGTCACGATGATCTTCAACTTCACTCTGAAATTACTTGAACCATTCAATAATTCAGACTTGTGTTTCATCAAGTAAATATACTCAGTATCTACTCAAATCATCTGTGAAGTAAGAACATAACGATATCCACTGCGTGCCTCAGCACTCATTGGACTGCACACATCAAAATGTATTACTTCCAACAAGTTGCTTTCTTATTCCATTTTTACTGAAAACGAGGCTTTCAGTCATCTTGCCCATGTGGTATGGTTTGCATGTCTCAAGTGATTCAAAATCAAGTGAGTCCAAACGGTCCATTTGCATGGTGTTTCTTCATGCATATACACCAATAGACATGGTTCGCATGTCTCAAACTTTTCAAAAACGAGTGAGTCCAAAGATCCATCAACATGGAGCTTCCTCATGCGTTTTATACCAATATGACTTACATGGCAGTGCCACAAGTAGGTGGTACTATCATTACTATCTTATATCTTTTGGCATGAACATGTGTATCACTACGATCGAGATTCAATAAACCATTCATTTTAGGTGCAAGACCATCGAAGGTATTATTCAACTAAATAGAGTAACCATTATTCTCCTTGAATGAATAAACGTATTGCGATAGACATAATCCAATCATGTCTATGCTCAACGCAAACACCAAATAACAATTATTTAGGTTTAACACCGATCCCAATGGTAGAGGAGCGTGCGATGTTTGATCACATCAACCTTGGAAATACTTCCAACACATATCGCCACCTCGCCTTTAGCTAGTCTCCGTTTATTCCATAGCCTTTTATTTTGAGTTACTAACATTTAGCAACCGAACCGGTATCTATTACCATGGTGCTACTAGGAGTACTAGCAAAGTACACATTAACATAATGTATGTCCAATATACTTCTATCGACCTTCCAGCCTTCTCATCTACCAAGTATCTAGGGTAATTCTGCTTCAGTGACTGTTCCCCTTATTACAGAAGCACTTAGTCTCGGGTTTGGGTTTAACCTTGGGTTTCTCCACTAGAGCAGCAACTAATTTGCCGTTTCATGAAGTATCCCTTCTCGCCCTTGCCCATCTTGAAACTAGTGGTTTCACTAACCATCAACAATTGATGCTCCCTCTTTATTTCTACTTTCGCGGTGTCAAACATCGCGAATATCTCAAGGATCATCATATCTATCCCTGATATGTTATAGTTCATCACGAAGCTCTAGCAGCTTGGTGGCAATGACTTTGGAGAAACATCACTATCTTATCTGGAAGTTCAACTCCCACTTGATTCAAGTGATTGTTGTACTCAGACAATTTGAGCACAAGCTCAACGATTGAGCTTTTCTCCCTTAGTTTGCAGGCTAAGAAAATCGTCTGAGGTCTTATACCTCTTGACGTGGGCACAAGCATGAAATCCCAATTTCAGCCCTTGAAACATCTCATATGTTCCGCGATGTTTCGAAATCATCTTTGGTGCCTCAACTATAAACCGTTTAACTTAACTATCACGTAGTTATCAAAACGTGTATGTCAGATTTTCACAACATCGACAAACGACGTTTGAGGTTCAGCACACTGAGCGGTGCATTAAGGACATAAGCCTTCTACGAAGCAACGAGGACAATCCTCAGTTTACGGACCTAGTCCGAATAATTGCTACTATCAACTTTCAACTGAATTTTCTCTAGGAACATATCTAAATAGTAGAACTAAAGCGCGAGCTTACGACATAATTTGCAAAGATCTTTTGACTATGTTCAGGATAATTAAGTTCAACTTATGAACTCCCACTCAGATAGACATCCCTCTAGTCATCTAAGGGATTACATGATCCGAGTCAACTAGTCCGTGTCCGATCATCACGTGAGACGGACTAGTCATCATCGGTGAACATCTTCATGTTGATCGTATCTACCATACGACTCATGCTCGACCTTTCGGTCTCTTGTGTTTTTAGGCCATGTCTGTACATGCTAGGCTCATCAAGTCAACCTAAGTGTTTCGCGTGTGTAAATCTGGCTTACACCCGTTGTATGTGAACGTCAGAATCTATCACACCCAATCATCACGTGGTGCTTCGAAACGACGAACTTTCACAACGGTGCATAGTTAGGGGGAACACTTTCTTGAAATTTTAATGAGGGATCATCTTATTTACTACCGTCTTTCTAAGCAAATAAGATGCAAAAACATGATAAACATCACATGCAATCAAAAATAACATGATATGGCCAATATCATTTTGCTCCTTTTGATCTCCATCTTCGGGGCTCCATGATCATCATCGTCACCGGCATGACACCATGATCTCCATCATCGTGTCTCCATGAAGTTGTCTCGCCAACTATTACTTCTACTACTATGGCTAACGGTTTAGCAATAAAGTAAAGTAATTACATGGCGTTGTTCATTGACACGCAGGTCATACAATAAATTAAGACAACTCCTATGGCTCCTGCCGGTTGTCTTACTCATCGACATGCAAGTCGTGATTCCTACTACAAGAACATGATCAATCTCATACATCACATATCATTCATCACATTCTTTTGGCCATATCATATCACATAGCATACCCTACAAAAACAAGTTAGACGTCCTCTAATTGTTGTTTGCATGTTTTACGTGGCTGCTATGGGTTTCTAGCAAGAACATTTCTTACCTACGCAAAAACCACAACGTGATATGCCAATTACTCTTTACCCTTCATAAGGACCCTTTTCATCGAATCCGATCCGACTAAAGTGGGAGAGACTGGCACCCGCTAGCCACCTTATGCAACAAGTGCATGTCAGTCGGTGGAACCTGTCTCACGTAAGAGTACGTGTAAGATCGGTCCGGGCCGCTTCATCCCACGATGCCGACGAATCAAGATAAGACTAGTAACGGCAAGTAAATTGACAATATCGACGCCCACAACTGCTTTGTGTTCTACTCGTGCATAGAAACTACGCATAAACCTGGCTTTGATACCACTGTTGGGAATCGTAGCAGAAATTCAAAATTTTCTACGCAACACCAAGATCAATCTATGAGTAATCTAGCAACGAGGGGAAGGAGAGTGCATCTACATACCCTTGTAGATCGCTTAGAGGAAGCGTTCAAGTGAACGGGGTTGATGGAGTCATACTCGTCGTGATCCAAATCACCGATGATCCTAGTGCCGAACGGACGGCACCTCTGCGTTCAACACACATGCAGCCCGGTGACGTCTCCCATGCCTTGATCCAGCAAGGAGAGAAGGAGAGGTTGGGGAAGACTCCGTCCAGTAGCAGCACGACGGCGTGGTGGTGATGGAGGAGCGTGGCACTCCAGCAGGGCTTCACCAAGCACCGCAAGAGACGAGGAGGGAGAGAGGTAGGGCTGCGCCAAGAGGGAGAGGTTCTCATGTGTTGGGCAACCCCCATACCTCAAGTATATATAGGGGGAGAGGTGGGGCTGCGCCCCCACCTAGGGTTCCCTCCCAAGGGGTGGCGGCAGCCCCCAGATCCCATCTGGGTGGCGGCCAAGGGGGGAGAGAGGGGGGGCGCACCTAGGGTGGGCCTTAGGGCCCATCTGGACCTATGGTTTGCCCCCTCCCACTCTCCCTTGCGCCTTGGGCCTTGGTGGGGGGTGCACCAGACCACCTGGGGATGGTCCCCTCCCACACTTGGCCCATGCTGCCTTCCGGGGCCGGTGGCCCCACTTGGTGGACCCCCGAGACCCTCCCAGTGGTCCCGGTACATTACCGATAGCACCCGAAACTTTTCCAGTGACCAAAATAGGACTTCCCATATATAAATCTTTACCTCCGGACCATTCCGAAACTCCTCGTGACGTTAGGGATCTCATCCGGGACTCCGAACAACATTCTGTAACCATGTATATCTATTCCCTATACCCCTAGCGTCATCGAACCTTAAGTGTTAGACCCTACGGGTCCGGGAGACACGTAGACATGACCGAGACAACTCTCCGGCCAATAACCAACAACGGGATCTGGATACCCATGTTGGCTCCCACATGTTCCACGATGATCTCATCGCATGAACCATGATGTCGAGGATTCAATCAATCCCGTATTCAATTCCCTTTGTCTACCGGTATTGTACTTGCCCGAGATTCGATCATCGGTATCTCGATACCTTGTTCAATCTCGTTACCGGCAAGTCTCTTTACTCGTTCCGTAACACATCATCCCGTGATCAACCCCTTGGTCACATTGTGCACATTACGATGATGTTCTACCGAGTGGGCCTAGAGATACCTCTCCGTCACACGGAGTGACAAATCCCAGTCTCGATTCGTGCCAACCCAACAGACACTTTCGGAGATACCCGTAGTGCACCTTTATAGCCACCCAGTTACGTTGTGACGTTTGGTACACCCAAAGCATTCCTACGGTATTCGAGAGTTGCACAATCTCATGGTCTAAGGAAATGATACTTGACATTAGAAAAGCTTTAGCATACGAACTACACGATCTTTGTGCTAGGCTTAGGATTGGGTCTTGTCCATCACATCATTCTCCTAATGATGTGATCCCGTTATCAACGACATCCAATGTCCATGGCTAGGAAACCGTAACCATCTATTGATCAACGAGCTAGTCAACTAGAGGCTCACTAGGGACATAGTGTTGTCTATGTATCCACACATGTATTTGAGTTTCCTGTCAATACAATTATAGCATGGATAATAAACGATTATCATGAACAAGGAAATATAGTAATAATAACTAATTTATTATTGCCTCTAGGGCATATTTCCAACAGGATGATAGTTACTATCCACCCTCCGAAGAGGAGACAAGCCTTGGCAACAAAGACTTTATCGTGCCTGAGGATCCTCTAGAGCAGGAGCGCTTCAAACTCCAGCTCATAGCCACCGCCAAGAGCCTAAAAAAGAAGCAGCAGCAGCTTCAAGCCGAACAAGATCTGCTCGTCGATAGATGGACTGACGTCCTGACAGCCGAAGAATACGGCCTCAAGCGCCCAGCCAAGAGCTACCCAAAATGCAGACTGCTACCTCAGTTCGATGAGGTGGCACCAGATCCCATACCTCCCTCACGCAACGCGGACCGACCACCATGTGGTCGAGATAGAGCGGTGGACCGACCACCTCATGGTCGGGATAAAACGACAACTCAGACCGAACAACAGCCCGCTCCACCGCCTCGCAAAAACAGGGACAGACCAGCTCGGGACCATACATATGATCTCCGGCTGGAACTGGACATTAGAGCAGGACATACAAGATCGATCTATGGATCGCGAGGCCGTGCCTCGAAGCACGATGACGGATACCTATTCGGACGTGACAAAACAAACCACGCCCGGACCGAATGCCGTAGATGGACTCCATCAGAGCTCCGCCGTGATGCGGCCCGCTATAGAGGCGCCGCACACCCTCTCTACTTCACAGACGAGGTGCTGGATCACGAATTCCCCGAGGGGTTCAAGCCCGTCAACATGGAATCATACGACGACACAACCGATTCTGCAGTATGGATCAAGGATTTCATCCTCCGTATCCACATGGCTCGAGGAGATGACCTCTGATACGTCTCCAACGTATCTATAATTTTTGATTGCTCCATGCAATATTATCTACTGCTTTGGACAATATTGGGCTTTATTATCAAGTTTTATATTATTTTTGGGACTAACCTATTAATCGGAGGCCCAGCCCAGAATTGCTGTTTTTTTGCCTATTTCGGTGTTTCAAAGAAAAGGAATATCAAACGGAGTCCAATTGACCTGAAACTCCACGGAACTTATTTTTGGACCAGAAGAAGCCCACGGAGTACCGGAGTTACACTAGGGGAGTCCCTGGCTGCCCACGGGGATGGGGGCGCGCCTACCCCCTAGGGCGCGCCCCCTGCCTCGTGGACATCCCGGAGGTCCACTGACATACTTCTTCCGCCTATATATCTCCATATACCCTAAAAACTTCGGGGAACAGAATAGATCGGGAGTTCCGCCGCTGCAAGCCTCTGTAGCCACCAAAAACCAATCGAGACCCTGTTCCAGCACCCTGCCGGAGGGGGGATCCCTCACCGGTGGCCGTCTTCATCATCCCGGCGCTCTACATGACGAGGAGGGAGTAGTTCACCCTCGGGGCTGAGGGTATGTACCAGTAGCTATGTGTTTGATCTCTCTCTCTCTCTCTCTCTCCTGTTCTTGATTTGGCACGATCTTGATGTATCACGAGCTTTGCTATTATAGTTGGATCATTATGATGTTTCTCCCCCTCTACTCTCTTGTAATGGACTGAGTTTCCCCTTTGAAGTTATCTTATCGGATTGAGTCTTTAAAGATTTGAGAACACTTGATGTATGTCTTGCCGTGCGTATCTGTGGTGACAATGGGATATCACGTGATTCACTTGATGTATGTTTTGGTGATCAACTTGCGGGTTCCGCCCATGAACCTATGCATAGGGGTTGGCACACGTTTTCGTCGTGATTCTCTGATAGAAACTTTGGGGCACTCTTTGAGGTTCTATGTGTTGGTTTGAATAGATGAATTGATTTTGTGTGATGCATATCGCATAATCATGCCCACGGATACTTGAGGTGACATTGGAGTATCTAGGTGACATTAGGGTTTTGGTTGATTTGTATCTTAAGGTGTTATTCTAGTACGAACTCTAGGGCTGTTTGTGACACTTATAGGAATAGCCCAACGGATTGATTGGAAAGAATAACTCTGAGGTGGTTTCGTACCCTATCATAATCTCTTCGTTTGTTCTCCGCTATTAGTGACTTTGGAGTGACTCTTTGTTGCATGTTGAGGGATAGTTATGTGATCCAATTATGTTATTATTGTTGAGAGAACTTGCACTAGTGAAAGTATGAACCCTAGGCCTTGTTTCCTATCATTGCAATACTGTTTACGCTCACTTTTACCGTTAGTTACCTTGCTGTTTTTATATTTTCAGATTACAAAAACCTATATCTACCATTCATATTGCACTTGTATCACCATCTCTTCGCCGAACTAGTGCACCTATACAATTTACCATTGTATTGGGTGTGTTGGGGACACAAGAGACTCTTTGTTATTTGGTTGCAGGGTTGTTTGAGAGAGACCATCTTCATCCTACGCCTCCCATGGATTGATAAACCTTAGGTCATCCACTTGAGGGAAATTTGCTACTGTCCTACAAACCTCTGCACTTGGAGGCCCAACAACGTCTACAAGAAGGTTGTGTAGTAGACATCAACCTCCACGCCATTAAATACCTCCCACTAAAGCTTAAAGGGCCAGCTCGGCACTGGCTTAACAGCCTGCTTGAAAATTCTATCGGCAGCTGGGAGGACTTGGAAGAGGCTTTCCTTGATAACTTCCAAGGAACTTATGTCCGGCCACCAGATGCCGATGACTTAAGCCACATAGTTCAACAACCTGGAGAATCAGCCAGAAAATTCTGGACTAGGTTCCTAACCAAAAAGAATCAGATTGTTGACTGTCTGGACGCCAGGCCTTAGCAGCCTTCAAACATAGCATCCGTGACGAATGGCTAGCACGCCACCTCGGCCAAGAAAAGCCGAAGTCCATGGCAGCCCCCACGACACTCATGACCCGCTTTTGCGCGGGAGAGGACAGTTGGCTGGCTCGTAGTAACAATATAGCCAGCGATACAGGCCCCTCTGAGGCCAAGAATAGCACTGGCAAGCTCCGGTGCAATAGACACAAACGCCGAAGCAACGACAACAACACCGATGACACCACAGTCAACGTCCGGCCAACGGAAGAAACCTTAGAAAAGAAACAATGAAGGACCTTCCAGCCTGGACCGCATACTCGACCGTCCGTGCCAGATACACAGCACCCCAGACAAGCAAGCCAATCACACCAACAAGGATTGTTGGGTTTTCAAGCAGGCTGACAAGTTAAATGCCGAAAACAAAGAGAAGGGATCACAAAGTGAGGACGAGGACGAAGAGCCCCGGCAGTCGAACACTGGGGGATAGAAGAAATTTTCCCCTCAAATCAAAACGGTGAACATGATATACGCTACACACATCCCCAAAAGGGAGCGTAAACAAGCACTCATGGACGTCTATGCGGTAGAGCCAGTCGCCCCTAAATTCAATCAATGGTCGTCATTTCCGATCACCTTTGATCGCCGAGATCACCCAAATAGTATCCATCATGGCGGTTCAGCCGCACTAGTTGTTGACCCAATTATTGAAGGGTTTCACCTAACACGAGTCCCGATGGATGGTGGTAGCAGCCTCAACCTGCTCTATCAAGACACAGTGTGGAAGATGGGCACTGACCCCTCATGAATCAAACCAACAAAGACTACCTTCAAAGGAGTCATACCAGGTGTCAAGGCCTGCTGTACGGGCTCCATCACGTTGGAAGTGGTCTTCGGTTCCCCGGACAATTTTTGAAGCGAGGAGCTAATCTTCGACATTGTCCCCTTCCGCAGCGGCTACCATGCATTGCTCGGACGAACAACGTTTGCTAGATTGAACGCAGTGCCACACTACGCTTATCTCAAGCTCAAGATGCCCGGCCCGCGCGGCGTCATAACAGTCAATGGCAACACGGAACACTCCCTCCGAACAAAGGAGCACACCGCCACCCTAGCAGCAGAGGTACAGAGCGGCCTTCTCAAGCAGCACAACAGTGGGGCTGCCGAGCCCCTGGACACCATCAAGAGGTTCCGAACTACATTGCAGCAGGAAAGCAAGGCTCGTCAAGAGCTCGACTAGCGATTCAGCCTCCGTCCCAGTCCCGATGAAGTAATAACATTCGTACCACACGTACATAATTACGCACTCGAAATTCCATGGACATCGACGGAGGCACAAGCTAACCCGGGATCTACAGTTCGGCTAGACTGACCCCGGACACAAGTTTTCCTTTCTGTTTCAGGTTCCTTTTCCAGTGAGCCTGATCACCAGTTCCCTCGAAGGATCGGCATACAAAGGGGGCATAAAACATAGGTGTGTAGGGTAACCTCCATACGCTCTTCTTGACGGTATTTTTACTTATTTCCCAGGACCCGCACGCTGCTCCTTCTTGATTTCGGGCATGTTAAATAGCCCGGGTGCTTATCACACTAAGATACGCCTTGACGTATCCATTCAGTTATAATGAAAATGATTTGCGGCCCAGTTTTTGTGGTTTTTGCTTCTTACTTCATTTCATTTTCGATCTGCTTATCAGCTCCATCGTTACTTCTTTGTACGTCTCATATTCGCCAGGGGCTGCTTATCGCCCCAAAATACGGCAACAAAGTCCGAACATTTCTTGTATATAAGTTCGGAACCCCGAATTTTGCACTATATGCATTGGCTCCGAATCATGTCTTTGGTCAATAGTTGGGTTGCCCGGCTCCTGTGCTTGCTACCCTACGTTCCGCTCCATCAGCTAGGGTAGTAAAGGGAGAACTACTGCGATTGTGCCCTGGCCTTGACCGGATGAGCGCCTCAGTAGAGAAAGCCGAAAACTGACTGTCATGATATGGCGAGAGCCGGTCAGCTGTTTGAGGGTTACAAAATCATTGGAGATTTTTTCCGCGTCACGCGAAGGATCGACACCTCCCGATCAGATGCTGACAGCACCCTGGCTTGGACCAGGGGCTGCGCACTTGCTTAATTATAAAACTCCTATGGCTAAGTGAGGGCGTTCAAGCCGTATAGTCCGACTGCCTTGTTCGTTGCGCTAAACAACTCCTTCAAGGACCATATAATTGGATCAAGATTGTTTAGATCCCATCTCGAACACCTCCGTACTACCTACGTGAGGGTAGAAGCCGACGACTGGCCAACCCTCTGATTGCATATAACACGGCCGTGTAGGAGGAAACAATTTAAAGCATAACGAAATTACATTATAAAACAAGCATTGTCCTTATAATACAAGGCAAAGGTCTAACACGAATATATTCGTTCGAAAATAACGTCATGCGAACATTGAGCTGCCACAAGTCGAGACCCTTCTATGACATCCACAAAATATTTCTCGGGTGTGCGATGCTCCTTGCCCTCTGGCGGCCTGCTGACAACTTCAACAACGTTCATCTTTGCCCACCACATCTTGCAACGAGCGAAGGCCATACGAGCACCTTCTATACAGGCGGAGCGCTTGACGACCTCCAGCCGTGGACATGCTTCCACTAACCGCCTCACGAGTCCGAAGAAGCTGCCGGGCATAGCTTCGGCTGGTCATAGCCGGATTGTCAAATCCTTCATGGCTAGTTCAGCCACCCTGTGCAGCTCCACCAGCTGCTTCAGCTGGTCGGTGAAGGACACTGGATGCTCTGGCATCGCATACTGCGCCCAGAATAGCTTCTCCGTAGAACCTCCTCCTTCGCTTCGGTAGAACTCTGCGGCATCTGATACGTTGCGTGGTAGATCCACAAAAGCCCCTAGGGAACTCCGAACCCGGGTTAGTAAAAGGTATTGCTTCTCCGCATACTTGCTTTGCATCTTAAATGCCTTACCCGCCGCGATCTTCTTGGCCTCTTGTATCTCCTGGAAGGCGGCCTGGGCCTCACTCTGTGCGGTCTCCGCGCTTTGACGAGCCTTGGTGAGCTCGGCCTTTCGAGCCGACGCATCATTCTCCAAGGTCTCACATTTTTCATTGCATCTTGGAGCTCCTGCTGGACTTCCTTGACTCGGGCCTCGAGCTATTTTCGGGCGGCTTGCTGCTCGACGGCCTTCCCCTCGGCTTCGGCTAGAGCCTTTTTCAGGTCCTCGACCTTGGTTGCGGCTCCTGCACATATTACGACACTACGGTCAGTATACACCGCCTGTTCTTTCCGAACACACAGCAAGTCGCCATTTACCTTGCTTCTCTTGAAGCCGAATCGTCACCTCGCCGAGCTCGTTCTTGGTCCGCTCCAGCCTCTGCTTTAGTTCAGAGACTTCGGCAGCATGCGAGGCTGCAGCCAATAACGACGCCTGCTTATGCATACATATCACGTTAGTCTCCTACACTAAAAGATTGATCCTCTGTCCGGTTCTTCTTAACGAACACCGGACAGTGTCTCAGGGGCTACTGACTACATGGGGTTTTTCTCTATCACTTACCTCAAAACCTGTCAACAGGTTGCTGCAGGCTTCGTTCAGTCCACTCTTGGCGGACTGAA
This sequence comes from Triticum aestivum, assembly GCF_018294505.1. Classification (NCBI taxonomy): domain Eukaryota; kingdom Viridiplantae; phylum Streptophyta; class Magnoliopsida; order Poales; family Poaceae; genus Triticum; species Triticum aestivum. Next base: position 678,944,491 of record NC_057810.1, read on the forward strand.
CCTTCTCGATCACCGCGCTCATAAGAGCACAGTGTGATGTCTACTACGCAACCTTCTCCTTGTAGACGTTGTTGGGCCTCCAAGTGCAGAGGTTTGTAGGACAGTAGCAAATTTTCCTCAAGTGGATGACCTAAGGTTTATCAACCCGTGGGAGGCGTAAGATGAAGATGGTCTCTCTGAAACAACCCTGCAACCAAATAACAAAGAGTCTCTTGTGTCCCCAACACACCCAATACAATGGTAAATTGTATAGGTGCACTAGTTCGGCGAAGAGATGGTGATACAAGTGCAATATGGATGATAGATATAGGTTTTTGTAATCTGAATATATAAAAACAGCAAGGTAACTAACGGTAAAAGTGAGCGTAAACGGTATTGCAATGATAGAAAACAAGGCCTAGGGTTCATACTTTCACTAGTGCAAATTCTCTCAACAATAATAACATAATTGGATCACATAACTATCCCTCAACATGCAACAAAGAGTCACTCCAAAGTCACTAATAGCGGAGAACAAACAAAGAGATTATGGTAGGGTACGAAACCACCTCAAAGTTATTCTTTCCAATCAATCCATTGGGCTATTCCTATAAGTGTCACAAACAGCCCTAGAGTTCGTACTATAATAACATGTTAAGACACAAATCAACCTAAACCCTAATGTCACCTAGATAGTCCAATGTCACCTCAAGTATCCGTGGGTATGATTATACGATATGCATCACACAATCTCAGATTCATCTATTCAACCAACACAAAGTACTTCAAAGAGTGCCCCAAAGTTTCTACTGGAGAATCACGACGAAAATGTGTGCCAACCCCTATGCATAGGTTCATGGGCGGAACCCGCAAGTTGATCACCAAAACATACATCAAGTGAATCAGGTGATATCCCATTGTCACCACAGATACGCACGGCAAGACATACACCAAGTGTTCTCAAATCTTTAAAGACTCAATCCGATAAGATAACTTCAAAGGGGAAACTCAATCCATTACAAGAGAGTAGAGGGGGAGAAGAAACATAACATCCAACTATAATAGCAAAGCTAAGGATACATCAAGATCGTGCCAAATCAAGAACACGAGAGAGAGAGAGATTGAACACATAGCTACTGGTACATACCCTCAGCCCCGAGGGTGAACTACTCCCTCCTCGTCATGGAGAGCGCTGGGATGATGAAGATGGCCACCGGTGAGGGATCCCCCCTCCGGCAGGGTGCCGGAACAGGGTCCCGATTGGTTTTTGGTGGCTACAGAGGCTTGCGGCGGCGGAACTCCCGATCTATTCTGCTCCCCAAAGTTTTTAGGGTATATGGAGATATATAGGCGGAAGAAGTACGTCGGTGGACCTCCGGGCTGTCCACGAGGCAGGGGGCACGCCCTAGGGGGATGGGCGCGCCCCCACCCTCGTGGGCAGCCCGGGACTCCCCTGGTGAAACTCCGGTACTCCGTGGGCTTCTTCTGGTCTAAAAATAAGTTCCATGGAGTTTCAGGTCAATTGGACTCCGTTTGATATTCCTTTTCTTCGAAACACTGAAATTGTCGGAAATACGCCCTAGAGGCAATAATAAAATGGTTATTATTATATTTATTTGTTCATGATAATTGACTATTATTCATGCTATAATTGTGTTATCCGGAAATCGTAATACATGTGTGAATACATAGACCACAACATGTCCCTAGTGAGCCTCTAGTTGACTAGCTCGTTGATCAACAGATAGTCATGGTTTACTGACTATGAACATTGGATGTCATTGATAACGGGATCACATCATTAGGAGAATGATGTGATGGATAAGACCCAATCCTAAGCATAGCACAAAGATCGTGTAGTTCGTTTGCTAGAGCTTTTCCAAATATCAAGTATCATTTCCTTAGACCATGAGATTGTGCAACTCCTGGATACCGTAGGAGTGCTTTGCGTGTGCCAAAGTTCACAACGTAATTGGGTGACTATAAAGGTGCACTACGAGTATCTCCGAAAGTGTCTGTTGGGTTGGCATGAATCGAGACTGGGATTTGTCACTTCGTATGACGGAGAGGTATCTCTGGGCCCACTCGGTAATGCATCATCATAATGAGCTCAAGGTGACCAAGTGTCTGGTCACGGGATCATGCATTACGGTACAAGTAAAGTGACTTGCCGGTAACGAGAATAAACAAGGTATTGGGATACCGATGATCGAGTCTCGGGCAAGTAATGTACCGATTGACAAAGGGAATTATATACGGGATTGATTGAATCCTCGACATTGTGGTTCATCCGATGAGATCATCGAGGAGCATGTGGGAGCCAACATGGGTATCCAGATCCCGCTGTTGGTTATTGACCGGAGAGTCATCTCGGTCTTGCCTGCATGTCTCCCGAACCCGTAGGGTCTACACACTTAAGGTTCGATGACGCTAGGGTTGTAGAGATATGAGTATGCAGTAAACCGAAAGTTGTTCGGAGTCCCGAATGAGATCCTGGACGTCACGAGGAGTTCCGAAATGGTCGGGAGGTAAATAATTATATATAGGAAGTCATGTTTCGGCCATCGGGAAAGTTTCGGGAGTCACCGGTATTGTACCGGGACCACCGGAAGGGTCCCGAGGGTCCACCGGGTGGGGCCACCTATCCCGGAGGGCCCCATGGGCTGAAGTGGGAGGGGATCCAGCCCCTGGTGGGCTGGTGCACCCCCCTTGGGTCCCCCTTGGAAACCCTAGGGGTGGGGGCACCTCCACCTGGCTTGGGGGGCAAGTTTCCCCCCTTGGCCGCCGCCCCCCTTGGAGATTGCATCTCCTAGGGCCACCGCCCCCCTAGGGGGCC
>NC_057810.1:678947542-679017058 GCF_018294505.1 Triticum aestivum
CTCCCTCTCCCCTTGCTACACCTCTCCCTCTCGCAGAAGCTCGGTGAAGCCCTGCCGAGATCATTGCTGCATCCACCACCACGCCGTCGTGCTGCTGGATCTTCATCAACCTCTCCTTCCCCCTTGTTGGATCAAGAAGGAGGAGACGTCTTCCTCAACGGTACATGTGTTGAACGCGGAGGTGCCGTCCGTTCGGCGCTAGGATCTCCGGTGATTTGGATCACGACGAGTACGACTCCCTCAACCCCGTTCTCTTGAACGGTTCCGCTCACGATCTACAAGGGTATGTAGATGCACTCCTCTTTCTCGTTGCTAGATGAACTCATAGATTGATCTTGGTGAAAGCGTAGAATTTTTTTATTTTCTGCAATGTTCTCCAACAGTGGCATCATGAGCTAGGTCTATGCGTAGTTCTCTTTGCATGAGTAGAACACAATTTGTTGTGGGCGTAGATGTTGTCAACTTTCTTGCTGCTACTAGTCTTATTTTGCTTCAGCAGTATCGTGGGATGAAGCGGCCTGGACCGACCTTACCCGTACGCTTACGTGAGACAGGTTCCACCGACTGACATGCACTAGTTGCATAAGGTGGCTAGCGGGTGTCTGTCTCTCCCACTTTAGTTGGAGCGGATTCGATGAAAAGGGTCCTTATGAAGGGTAAATAGAAGTTGGCAAATCACGTTGTGGCTTTTACGTAGGTAATAAAACGTTCTTGCTAGAACCCTATTGCAGCCACGTAAAAACATGCAACAACAATTAGAGGACGTCTAACTTGTTTTTGCAGCATGTGATTGTGATGTGATATGGCCAAAAGTTGCGATGAATGATGAATGATATATATGTGATGTATGAGATCATGTTCTTGTAATAGGAATCACGACTTGCATGTCGATGAGTATGACAACCGGCAGGAGCCATAGGAGTTGTCTTAATTATTGTATGACCTGCATGTCATTGATTCAATGCCATATAATTACTTTACTTTATTGCTAAACCGTTAGCCATAGTAGTAGAAGTAATAGTTGGCAAGCAACCCCATGGAGACACGATGATGGAGATCATGATGATGGAGATCATGATGATGGAGATCATGGTGTCATGCCGGTGACGAAGATGATCATGGAGCCCCGAAGATGGAAATCAAAGGAGCTATATGATATTGGCCATATCATGTCACTACTATTTGATTGCATCTTATGTTTATCATGTTTTTGCATCTTGTTTACTTAGAACGACGGTAGTAAATAAGATGATCCCTCATAATAATTTCAAGAAAGTTTTCCCCCTAACTGTGCGCCGTTGCGAAAGTTCGTTGTTTCGAAGCACCACGTGATGATCAGGTGTGATAGATTCTAACGTTCACATACAACGGGTGCAAGATAGATTTACACATGCATAAACACTTAGGTTAACTTGACGAGCCTAGCATGTACAGACATGGCCTCGGAACACAAGAGACTGAAAGGTCGAGCATGAGTCGTATAGAAGATAAGATCAACATGGAGATGTTCACCGATGATGACTAGTCCATCTCATGTGATGATCGGACACGGCCTAGTCGACTCGGATCATGTATCACTTAGATGACTAGAGGGATGTCTAATCTGAGTGGGAGTTCATTGAATAATTTGATTAGATGAACTTAATTATCATGAACTTAGTCTAAAATCTTTACAATATGTCTTGTAGATCAAATGGCCCATGTTACCCTCAACTTCAACACGTTCCTAGAGAAAACCAAGCTGAAAGATGATGGCAGCAACTATACGACTGGGTCCGGAACCTGAGGATCATCCTCATAGCTGCCAAGAAAGATTATGTCCTAGAAGCACCGCTAGGTGAAGCACCCATCCCAGAGAACCAAGACGTTATGAACGCTTGGCAGTCTCGTGCTGATGATTACTCCCTCGTTCAGTGCGGCATGCTTTACAGCTTAGAACCGGGGCTCCAAAAGTGTTTTGAGCAACATGGAGCATATGAGATATTCGAAGAGCTGAAAATGGTTTTCCAAGCTCATGCCCGGATCGAGAGATATGAAGTCTCTGACAAGTTCTTCAGTTTTAAGATGGAGGAAAATAGTTCTGTCAGTGAGCACATACTCAAAATGTCTGGGTTGCACAACCGCTTGACTTAGCTGGGAGTTAATCTCCTGGATGACGCGGTTATTGACAGAATCCTCCAGTCGCTTCCACCGAGCTACAAGAGCTTTGTGATGAACTTCAATATGCAGGGGATGGAAAAGACCATTCCTGAGGTATATTCAATGCTGAAATCAGCGGAGGTAGAGATCAAGAAAGAACATCAAGTGTTGATGGTGAATAAAACCACTAAGTTGAAGAAAGGCAAGGGTAAGAAGAACTTCAAGAAGGACGGCAAGGGAGTTGCCGCGCCTGGTAAGCCAGTTGCCGGGAAGAAGTCAAAGAATGGACCCAAGCCTAAAACTGAGTGCTTTTATTGCAAGCAATGTTGGGGATATCGCTTATCGGGAACTTATCGGCCGACCCATGATAAGGGGTAAATCGGCCAGTTTATCAGCATATCAGCCAATTTATCGCCATATCGGCTGATTTATTGGCCAATTTATCTTATCGGTCAGACAACGGTAAGCGATAAATCGGCCGATTTATCGGAATATCGGAAGATATCTTGAACAGTGATCGCAAGGGAAGCGGACATTGGAAGCAGAACTGCCCCAAATACTTAGCGGACAAGAAGGCCGGCAACACAAAAGGTATATGTGATATACATGTAATTGATGTGTACCTTACCAGTACTCGTAGTAGCTCCTGGGTATTTGATACCGGTGTCGTTGCTCATATTTGTAACTCAAAGCAGGAGCTGCGGAATAAGCGGAGACTGGCGAAGGACGAGGTGACGATGCGCGTCGGGAATGGTTCCAAGGTCGATGTGATCGCCGTCGGCACGCAACCTCTACATTTACCTACGGGATTAGTTTTAAACAACAATTGTTATTTAGTGCCAAGTTTGAGCATGAACATTGTACCTGGATCCTGTTTAATACGAGATGGCTACTCATTTAAATCCCAGAATAATGGTTGTTATATTTATATGAGAGATATGTTTTATGGTCATGCCCCGATGGTCAATGGTTTATTCTTAATGAATCTCGAACGTGATGTTACACATATTCATAGTGTGAATACCAAAAGATGTAAAGTTGATAACGATAGTCCCACATACTCGTGGCACTGCCGCCTTGGTCACATTGGTGTCAAGCGCATGAAGAAGCTCCATGCTGATGGACTTTTAGAGTCTCTCGATTATGAATCATTTGACACATGCGAACCATGCCTCATGGGCAAAATGACCAAGACTCCGTTCCCCGGGACAATGGAGCGAGCAACCAACTTATTGGAAATCATACATACTGATGTGTGCGGTCCAATGAGCGTTGAGGCTCGCGGAGGATATCGTTATGTTCTCACCCTCACTGATGACTTGAGTAGATATGGCTATGTCTACTTGATGAAAAATAAGTCTGATACCTTTGAAAAGTTCAAGGAATTTCAGAATGAGGTGGAGAATCAACGTGACTGAAAGATAAAGTTCCTACGATCAGATCGTGGAGGAGAATATTTAAGTCAAGAATTTGGTACGCACTTAAGGAAATGTGGAATCGTTTCACAACTCACGCCGCCTGGAACACCTCAACGTAACGGTGTGACCGAACATCATAATCGCACTTTATTGGATATGGTGCGATCTATGATGTCTCTTACGGATTTACCGCTATCTTTTTGGGGATACGCTCTAGAGACAGCTACATTCACTTTAAATAGGGCACCGTCTAAATCCATCGAGACGACACCGTATGAATTATGGTTTGGGAAAAAACCTAAGCTGCCGTTTCTAAAAGTTTGGGGATATGATGCTTATGTCAAGAAACTTCAACCTGAAAAGATCGAACCCAAGTCGGAAAAATGCGTCTTCATAGGATACCCCAAGGAAACCATTGGGTATACCTTCTACCTCAGATCCGAAGGCAAGATCTTTGTTGCCAAGAATGGGTCCTTTCTGGAGAAAGAGTTTCTCTCGAGAGAAGTAAGTGGGAGGAAAGTGGAACTTGATGAAGTACTACCTCTTGAACCGGTGAGTAGCGCAGCTTAGGAAGATGTTCCTGTGGTGCCAACACCAACTGAAGAGGAAATTAATGATGATGATCAAGGTACTTCGGATCAAGTTACTACTGAACTTCGTAGGTCCACGAGGACACGTCCCACACCAGAGTGGTATGGCAACCCTGTCCTGAAAATCACGTTGTTAGACAACGGTGAACCTTTGAACTATGAAGAAGCGGTGGTGGGCCCAGATTCCAACAAATGGCTTGAAGCCATGCAATCCGAGATAGGATCCATGTATGAAAACGAAGTATGGACTTTGACAGACTTGCCCGATGATTGGCGAGCGATAGAAAACAAATGGATCTTTAAGAAGAAGACGGATGCAGATGGTAATGTTACCATCTATAAAGCTTGACTTCTCGCTAAGGGTTATCGACAAGTTCAAGGGGTTGACTACGATGAGACATTCTCTCCCGTAGCGAAGCTAAAGTCCGTCCGAATCATGTTAGCAATTGCCGCAAACTATGATTATGAGATGTGGCAAATGGACGTCAAAACGGCATTCCTTAACGGTCATCTTAAGGAAGAACTGTATATGATGTAGCCGGAAGGTTTTGTCGACCCTGAGAATGCTAACAAGGTATGCAAACTCCAGCGATCCATTTATGTGCTGGTGCAAGCATCTCGGAGTTGGAACATTCACTTTGATGAGATGATCAAAGCGTTTGGGTTTATGCAAACTTATGGAGAAGCTTGCGTTTACAAGATAGTGGGTGGGAGCTCTGTGGCATTTCTCATATTATATGTAGATGACATACTTTTGATGGGAAATGATATAGAACTCTTGGACAACATTAAAGCCTACTTGCATAAGTGTTTTTGAACGAAGGACCTTGGAGAAGCTGCTTATATATTAGGCATCAAGATCTATAGATATAGATCGAGATGCCTCATAGGTCTTTCACAAAGCACATACCTTGATAAGATATTGAAGAAGTTCAATATGGATCAGTCTAAGAAGGGGTTCTTGCCTGTGTTGCAAGGTGTGAAATTGAGCTCGGCTCAATGTCCGACCACGACAGAAGATATAGAAGAGATGAGTGTCATCCCCTATGCCTCAGCCATAGGGTCTATTATGTATGCCATGCTGTGTACCAGACCTGATGTAAACCTTGCCGTAAGTTTGGTAGGAAGGTACCAAAGTAATCCCGACAAGGAACACTGGACAGCGGTCAAGAATATCCTGAAGTACCTGAAAAGGACTAAGGACATGTTTCTCGTGTATGGAGGTGGCGAAGAGCTCGTTGTAAAGGGTTACGTCGATGCTAGCTTCGACACAGATCTGGATGACTCTAAGTCACAAACCGGATACATGTATATTTTGAATGGTGGGGAAGTAAGCTGGTGCAGTTGCAAGCAAAGCGTCGTGGCGGGATCTACATGTGAAGCAGAGTACATGGCAGCCTCGGAGGCAGCGCATGAAGCAATCTGGGTGAAGGAGTTCATCACTGACCTAGGAGTCATACCCAATGCGTCGGGGCCGATCAAACTCTTCTGTGACAACACTGGAGCTATTGCACTTGCCTAGGAGCCGAGGTTTCACAAGAAGACCAGGCAAATCAAGCGTCGCTTCAACTCCATTCGTGAAAATGTTCAAGATGGAGACATAGATATTTGTAAAGTACATACGGACCTGAATGTAGCATATCCGTTGACTAAACCTCTCCCTAGAGAAAAACATGATCAACACCAGAACTCTATGAGTGTTCGATTCATCACAATGTAACTAGATTGGTGACTCTAGTGCAAGTGGGAGACTGTTGGAAATATGCCCTAGAGGCAATAATAAAATGGTTATTATTATATTTCTTTGTTCATGATAATTGTCTATTATTCATGCTATAATTGTGTTATCCGGAAATCGTAATACATGTGTGAATACATAGACCACAACGTGTCCCTAGTGAGACTCTAGTTGACTAGCTCGTTGATCAACAGATAGTCATGGTTTCCTGACTATGGACATTGGATGTCATTGATAACGGGATCACATCATTAGGAGAATGATGTTATGGACAAGACCCAATCCTAAGCATAGCACAAAGATCCTGTAGTTCGTTTGCTAGATTTGTGCAACTCCCGGATACCGTAGGAGTGCTTTGGGTGTGCCAAACGTCACAACGTAACCGGGTGACTATAAAGGTGCACTACGGGTATCTCCTAAAGTGTCTGTTGGGTTGGCACGAATCGAGACTGGGATTTGTCACTCCGTATGACGGAGAGGTATCTCTAGGCCCACTCAGTAATGCATCATCACAATGAGCTCAAGGTGACCAAGTGTCTGGTCACAGGATCATGCATTATGGTACGAGTAAAGTGACTTGCCGGTAACGAGATTAAACAAGGTATTGGGATACCGACGATCGAGTCTCGGGCAAGTAACATACCGATTGACAAAGGGAATTGTATACGGGATTTATTGAATCCTCGACATCGTGGTTCATCCGATGAGATCATCGAGGAGCATGTGGGAGCCAACATGGGTATCCAGATCCCGCTGTTGGTTATTGACCGGAGAGTCGTCTCGGTCATGTCTGCATGTCTCCCGAACCCGTAGGGTCTACACACTTAAGGTTCGGTGACGCTAGGGTTGTAGAGATATGAGTATGCAGTAAACCGAAAGTTGTTCGGAGTCCCGGATGAGATCCCGAACGTCACGAGGAGTTCTGAAATGGTCCGGACGTAAAGAATTATGTATAGGAAGTCAGGTATTGACCATCGGGAAAGTTTCGGGAGTCACCGATATTGTACCGGGACCACCAGAAGGGTCCCGGGGGTCCACCGGGTGGGGCCACCTATCCCGGAGGGCCCCATGGGATGAAGTGGGAGGGGAACCAGCCCCTGGTGGGCTGGTGCGCCCCCCTTGGCTCCCCCTGCGCCTAGGGTTGGGAAGCCCTAGGGGTGGGGGCGCCTCCACCTGGCTTGGGGGGCAAGTTTCCCCCCTTGGCCGCCGCCCCCTTGGAGATTGCATCTCCAAGGGCCGGCGCCCCCCCTAGGGGGCCTATATAAAGGGGGGGGGGAGGGAGGGCAACCGCACCCATGCTCTTGGCGCCTCCCTCTCCCCTTGCTACACCTCTCCCTCTCGCAGAAGTTCGACGAAGCCCTGCCGAGATCATTGCTGCATCCACCACCATGCCGTCGTCCTGCTGGATCTTCATCAACCTCTCCTCCCCCCTTGCTGGATCAAGAAGGAGGAGACGTCTTCCTCAACCGTATATGTGTTGAACGTGGAGGTGCCGTCCGTTCGGCGCTAGGATCTCCGGTGATTTGGATCACGACGAGTACGACTCCCTCAACCCCGTTCTCTTGAACACTTCGCTTCCGCTCACGATCTACAAGGGTATGTAGATGCACTCCTCTCTCTCGTTGCTAGATGAACTCATAGATTGATCTTGGTGAAAGCGTAGAATTTTTTAATTTTCTGCAACGTTCTCCAACAGAAATAGGCAAAAAACAGCAATTCTGGGCTGGGCCTCCGGCTAATAGGTTAGTCCCAAAAATAATATAAAAGTGGATAATAAAGCCCAAAATTGTTCAAAATAGTAGATAATATAGCACGGAGCAATCAAAAATTATAGATACGTTGGAGACGTATCAGGCATCCCCAAGCTTAATTCCTGCTCGTCCTCGAGTAGGTAAATTATAAAAAAGATAATTTTACTGCGGAGTGCTACTTGGCATAATTTCAATGTAATTCTTCTTAATTGTGGTATGAATATTCAAATCCGAGAGATTCAAGACAAAAGTTCATAATGACATAAAAATAATAATACTTCAAGCATACTATCAAAGCAATTATGTCTTCTCAAAATAACATGGCCAAAGAAAGTTATCCCTACAAAATCATATAGTCTGGCTATGCTCTATCTTCATCACACAAAATATTTAAATCATGCACAACCCCGGTTTCAGCCAAGCAATTGTTTCATACTTTAGAATTTTCAAACTTTTCAACTTTCACGCAATACATGAGCGTGAGCCATGGACATAGCACTATATATGGAATAGAATGGTGGTTGTGGATAAGACAAAAAGGGAGAAGATAGTCTCACATCAACTAGGCGTATCAACAGGCTATGGAGATACCCATCAATAGATATCAATGTGAGTGAGTAGGGTTAGCCATGCAACGGATGCACTAGAGCTATAAGTGTATGAAAGCTCAAAAAGAAACTAAGTGGGTGTGCATCCAACTTGCTTGCACACGAAGACCTAGGGCACTTTGAGGAAGACCGTCATTGGAATATACAAGCCAAGTTCTATAATGAAAATTCCCACTAGTATATGAAAGTGACAACATAGGAGACTCTCTATCATTAAGATCATGGTGCTACTTTGAAGCACAAGTGTGGTAAAAGGATAGTAGCATTGCCCCTTCTCTCTTTTTCTCTCATTTTTTTTAATTTTTTGGGGCCTTTTCTCTTTTTTTATGGCGTCTTTTTTTTTTTCATCCGGAGTCTCATCCCGACTTGTGGGGGAATCATAGTCTCCATCATCCTTTCCTCACTGGGACAATGCTCTAATAATGAAGATCATCACACTTTTATTTACTTACAACTCAAGAATTACAACTCGATACTTAGAACAAAATATGACTCTATGTGTATGCCTCCGGCGGTGTACCGGGATGTGCAATGAAGCATGAGCGACATGTATGAAAGAATTATGAACGGTGGCTTTTCCACAAATACAATGTCAACTACATGATCATGCTTAGCAATATGACAATGATGGAGCGTGTCATAATAAACGGAACGGTGGAAAGTTGCATGGTAATATATCTCGGAATGGCTACGGAAATGCCATAATAGGTAGGTATGGTGGCTGTTTTGAGGAAGGTATATGGTGGGTGTATGATACTGGTGAGAAGTGCGCGGTATTAGAAAGGCTAGCAATGGTGGAAGGGTGAGAGTGCGTATAATCCATGGACTCAACATTAGTCATAAAGAACTCACATACTTATTGCAAAAATTTAGAAGTCATCAAAACAAAATATTACACACATGCTCCTAGGGGAAGGGTTGGTAGGAGTTAACCATCGCGCGATCCCGACCTCCACACATAAGGAAGACAATCAATAAATATATCGTGCTCCAACTTCATCACATAACAGTTCACCATACGTGCATGCTACGGGAATCACAAACTTTAACACAAGTATTTCTCAAATTCACAATTTCTCAACTAGCATGAATCTAATATTGCTACCTCCATATCTCAAAACAATCATCAAGCATCAAACTTTTCTTAGTATTCAACGCACTCATAAGAGAATTTTTTTCTAGAGTTGAATACTTTGCCTAATAGGGTTGATATCTTGATTAAAGCAAACTACCATGCTGTTTTGTAGGACTCTCAAAATAATAAAAATGAAGCATGAGAGTTCATCTATTTCTTCAAAATAAAACCACCGTCGTGCTGTAAAAGATATAAGTGAAGCACTAGAGCAAATGACAAACTACTCCGAAAGATATAAGTGAAGATCAATGAGTAGTCGAATAATTATGTAACTATGTGAAGACTCTCTAACATTTAAGAATTTCAGATCTTGGTATTTTATTCAAACAGCAAGCAAAACAAAACAAAATGACATTTCCAGGATAGCACACATCATGTGAAGAAGCAAAAACTTAGGTTCAACCGATACTAACCGATAATTGTTGACGAAGAAAGGTGGGATGCCAACCGGGGCATCCCCAAGCTTAGATGCTTGAGACTTCTTGGAATATTATCTTGGGGATCCTTGGGCATCCCCAATCTTGAGCTTTTGTGTCTCCTTAATTCTTTTCATATCACGGTCTCCCTAAATCTCAAAAGCTTCATCCACACCAAACTCAACAAGAACTCGTGAGATAAGTTAGTATAAACCAATGCAAAAACCTTATCATTCTCTACTATAGCAAATCACAAAAGTTATTATTCAACATTGCATAATAAATGCCTCTGCATATTTAATACTCCTATCCTCAAATAGAATCATTAAACAAGCAAACATATGCGAACAATGCAAACATAACAGCAATCTGCCAAAACAGTACAGTCTGTAAAGAATGCAAGAGTATCAATACTTCCCCAGCTCCAAAAATTATGAACTAAAATTCCCACTGTAGTAAATTTATCAGATCTCAATATGCAAAAAGTTTCAACATTTTATGATATTCTTACTTTTCTAGGGAATTTTTGCAACAGCGGTAAACTTTCTGTTCTGAAACAGCAACATGTATACTTGCAAAATAAGCATGGTAAAGGCTATCCTTGACATTTTTATTGAAAATATAGATGCAAAACACTATTATAAATAACAGCAAGCAAATACTAACAAAATAAAATGACGCTCCAAGCAAAACACATATCATGTGGTGAATAAAAATATAACTCCAAGTAAAGTTACCGATGAACGAAGACGAAAGAGGGGATGCCTTCCGGGGCATCCCCAAGCTTAGGCTCTTGGTTGTCCTTGAATATTACCTTGGGGTGCCTTGGGAATCCCCAAGATTAGGCTCTTGCCACTCCTTATCCCGTAGTCCATCGAATCTTTACCCAAAACTTGAAAACTTCACAACACAAAACTCAATAGAAAACTCGTAAGCTCCGTTAGTATAAGAAAATAAATCACCACTTAGGTACTGTGGTGAACTCATTCTAAATTCATATTGGTGTAATATATACTGTATTCCAACTTCTCTATGGTTCATACCCTCTGATACTACTCATATATTCATCAAAATAAGCAAACAACACATAGAAGACAGAATCTGTCAAAAACAGAACAGTCTGTAGTAATCTGTATCAAACGTATACTTCTGGAACTCCAAAAATTCTACCAACTTAGAAAGTCCTAAGAAATTTGTTTATTAATCTTCTGCAAAAATAATCAACTGCAAATCACGTTTCTGTGATTTATGAAAACTAATCTCGTGCGCGCAAAAGTTTCTGTTTTTCAGCAAGATCAAATTAACTATCACCGTAGGCTATCCTAAAGGTCTTACTTGGCACTTTATTGAAACAAAAGCTATAAAACATGATTACTACAGTAGCATAATAATGTGAGCACACAAAAACAGTAAAGTTAAATATTGGGTTGTCTCCCAACAAGCGCTTTTCTTTATTGCCTTTTTAGCTAGGCATGATGATGATAATGATGCTCACATAAAAGATAAGAATTGAAACATAAAGAGAGCATCACGAAGCATATGACTAGCACATTTAAGTCTAACCCACTTCTTATGCGTAGGGATTTTGTGAGCAAACAACTTATGGGAACAATAATCGACTAGCATAGGAAAGCAAAACAAGCATTGCTTCAAGATTTTCAACACATAGAGAGGAAACTTGATATTATTGCAATTCCTATAAGCATATGATCCTCTCTCATAATAATTTTCAGTAGCATCATGAATGAATTCAACAATATAACCAGCACCTATAGCATTATTTTCATGATCTACTTGCATAGAATTTTTATTACTCTCCACATAAGCAAAATTCTTCTCATTCGGAATAGTAGTTGGAGCAAACTCAACAAAATAATTAGCATGTGAAGCATAATCCAATTGAAAATTAAAATCATGATGACAAGTTTCATGGTTATCTTTATTCTTCATAGCATACGTGTCATCACAATAATCATCATAGATAGGAAGCATGCTTTCATCATAATAAATTTGCTCATCAAAACTTGGGGGACTAAAAATATCATCTTCATCAAACATAGCATCCCCAAGCTTGTGGATTTGCATATCATTAGCATCATGGGTATGCAAAGAATTCATACTAACAACATTGCAATCATGCTCATCATTCACATATTTTATGCCAAGCATTCTATGTAATTCTTCTTCTAGTACTTGAGCACAATTTTCCTTTCCATCATTTTCACGAAAGATATTAAAAAGATGAAGCATATGAGGCACCCTCAATTCCATTTTTTGTAGTTTTCTTTTACAAACTAAACTAGTGCTAAAACAAGAAACAAAAAGATTCGATTGCAAGATCTAAAGATATACCTTCAAGCACTCACCTCCCAGGCAATGGCACCAGAAAAGAGCTTAGTTGACGGGGTGTGAGTGCCGCTTACCTAGCCTCCCCGGCAACGGCGCCAGAAAAGAGCTTGATGTCTACTATGCAACCTTCTCCTTGTAGACGTTGTTGGGCCTCCAAGTGCAGAGGTTTGTAGGACAGTAGCAAATTTCCCTCAAGTGGATGACCTAAGGTTTATCAATCCGTGGGAGGCGTAGGATGAAGATGGTCTCTCTCAAACAACCCTGCAACCATATAACAAAGAGTCTCTTGTGTCCCCAACACACCCAATACAATGGTAAATTGTATAGGTGCACTAGTTCGGCGAAGAGATGGTGATACAAGTGCAATATGGATGATAGATATAGGTTTTTGTAATCTGAAAATATAAAAACAGCAAGGTAACTAACGGTAAAAGTGAGCGTAAACAGTATTGCAATGATAGGAAACAAGGCCTAGGGTTCATACTTTCACTAGTGTAAGTTCTCTCAACAATAAAAATATAATTGGATCATATAACTATCCCTCAACATGCAACAAAGAGTCACTCAAAATTCACTAATAGCAGAGAACAAACGAAGAGATTATGGTAGGGTACGAAACCACCTCAAAGTTATTATTTCCAATCAATCCATTGGGCTATTCCTATAAGTGTCACAAACAGCCCTAGAGTTTGTACTAGAATAACACCTTAAGACACAAATCAACCAAAACCATAATGTCACCTAGATACTCCAATGTCACCTCAAGTATCTGTGGGTATGATTATACGATATGCATCACACAATCTTAGATTCATCTATTCAACCAACACAAAGTACTTCAAAGAGTGCCCCAAAGTTTCTACTAGAGAATCACGATGAAAATGTGTGCCAACCCCTATGCATAGGTTCATGGGCGGAACCCGCAAGTTGATCACCAAAACATACATCAAGTGAATCACGTGATATCCCATTGTCACCACAGATACGCATGGCAAGACATACATCAAGTGTTCTCAAATCTTTAAAGACTCAATCCGATAAGATAACTTCAAAGGGGAAACTCAATCCATTACAAGAGAGTAAAGGGGGAGAAGAAACATAAGATCCAACTATAATAGCAATGCTCACGATACATCAAGATCGTGCCAAATCAAGAACACGAGAGAGAGAGAGAGAGAGAGAGAGAGAGAGAGAGAGAAAGAGAGAGAGAGAGATCAAACACATAGCTATTGGTACATACCCTCAGCCCCGAGGGTGAACTACTCCCTCCTCGTCATGGAGAGTGCCAGGATGATGAAGATGGCCACCGGTGAGGGATCCCCCCTCCGGCAGGGTGCCGGAACAGGGCCCCGATTGGTTTTTGGTGGCTACAGAGGCTTGCGGCGGCGGAACTCCCGATCTATTCTGATCCCCGAAGTTTTTAGGGTATATGGAGATATATAGGCGGAAGAAGTACGTCGGTGGACCTCCGGGCTGTCCACGAGGCAGGGGCGCGCCCTAGGGGGGTGGGCGCGCCCCCACCCTCGTGGGCAGCCCGGGACTCCCCTGGTGCAACTCCGGTACTCTGTGGGCTTCTTCGGGTCCAAAAATAAGTTCCGTGGAGTTTCAGGTCAATTGGACTCCGTTTGATATTCCTTTTCTTCGAAACACTAAAATAGGCAAAAAAACATCAATTCTGGGCTGGGCCTCCGGTTAATAGGTTAGTCCCAAAAATAATATAAAAGTGGATAATAAAGCCCAAAATTGTCCAAAACAGTAGATAATATAGCATGGAGCAATCAAAAATTATAGATACGTTGGAGACGTATCACGGTGCTCGTCCATAACGGAGGCGCCTCGCAGCGCCTCCATCAGGTTATCCGGCGCCCCTGGATGGACAGGGACCACCGGCGGAAGGGGTGCACCCCCTCCTTCAAAAGGGGGCTACCCGCCCAACTCCGGAGCCATATGGGTCTCCGGAATCGTATTAGGCTGAGGGCCAAGCTGAATGCGGCCCTCTTTGCTAGTCTCCATGGGGATCGTCTCCTCCATGTGGCCGGCAGTGGAGGCTTCGCCCCGTGGCACCTCCCGGACATCGTCCTGGGTTCCTCCTCATTGTGGATTGGCCTTCCGGGACAGCACTTCAGTGTCGTCCCCGGCCCCGGGGGAGTAAGCGGGCGGTGGCGACTGACTCGCCATCTCCGACGGAGCCAACGAACTTCCAGACAAGGATCGCTGGATTAGGTTGCGGGCCGGACTGCAATAGTATAGTTAACTACATCACGATAATGAAGAGAAAGGGCCGGATGTGCTCATAAATAAGCCATGTCACTTACGATGCGGCTTGGGGCTTAGTGCGGGGCGTCGCTCCGGACTGCTGTCAACGTCCCACGTGGTGTTAACCGCTGGAACACCCTTCCCCTTTTTGGATGCCTCCGCCTCCAGATGCGCTGGAGCCGCCCTCTTTTTCTTTCTCTCCTCAGGGGGAGGATTGTTTTCTTCCTCCTCCTCCTCTTCCCTGTCATTGTCCTCGGGGACAGAGGGATGTGTTTCGTCGTCTTCGGACACCATGTCTGAAGTACTCTTACGACGGAGGCCACTCTTGGCCCCCTTTGCCTTCTTCTTGGCCTTCTTCTCCGGCGCCTTGTACGGAGCCGGTACTAGCATCTCTGCCAAGTGCGGGATGACCGGTTCTTCGGGCAGCGGAGCCGGACACCGGATCTGCTTCACCCTCTCCATCCGGTCCTGAAAGAGCAATAATAAAAGCTCAGACATCAACCCCGAAACAATCTGGTTGAAGACACGTTTGGAATAACGTACCTTGCTGGCGGGGTGTGTACAATCGTAACCACGGTCTGAATCCGTGGCCGGAGGTTTCTCATTGCCCTTAAAGAGCAACTTCCACGCGCCTTCATGCGTAGTCTCCAAGAGCCTCACCAGGGTCCGATGCTTCTTTGGATTGAACTCCCACAGCGGGCGGCTTCAGCGCTGGCATGGAAGGATCCGGCAAACGAACATCACCTGGATCACATTGACGAGCTTCACACTCTTGGTTACCATGCTCTGAACACGCATCTGCAGCGCTATCAACTCATCAGGAGAGCTCCAGTCCGGACTCTTCTCGACCCAGGAGGTGAGTCGCATAGGAGCGCCAGAGCGGAATTCGGCAGCTGCGGCCCAGGTGGTGCCGCGTGGTTCTGTGATATAGAACCACTGCTTCTGCCACTCCTTCACCGTATCCACAAAGGTTCCTTTGGGCCAGGAGATGTTGGAAAATTTACTCACCATTGCCCCTCCGCACTCCGCGTGCTGGCCATCCACCACCTTCGGCTTCATGTTGAAGACTTTGAGCCACAGCCCAAAGTGGGGGTGGATGCGGAGGAAGGCCTCGCACACGACGATAAACGCCGAGATGTTGAGGAAAGAATTCGGGGACAGATCATGGAAATCTACCCCGTAATAATACATTAGCCCGCAGACGAAAGGGTGGAGTAAAAACCCCAGCCCATGGAAGAAATGAGGGAGGAATACTACCCTCTCATTGGGCTCCGGCGTGGGGACGATTTGTCCCTCGGCCGGCAGGCGGTGGGCGATTCCCGTCGCCAAATATCCGGCCGCCCGGAGCTCCGTAATGTCCTCCTCCTTGACGGAAGAGACCATCCACTTGCCCTAACCACCGGATCCAGACATGGTTGCTTGAGTGGAAAGGAGATGAGAACTTGAGCGCTGGAGCTTGAGATTGGGAAGGCAGAGACAGAGAGAAGGCGTGAGAAGACGAAGAGGCGATCCTTATCTCCTTATAAAGGCAGCAAATATTAAATGCCTCCTCGCTTGCCTTAAGATTCGCCTATTCCCAAGGGCTGTGTAAATGACATGGTTGGTTTACCAATACCCGCATTGATGGGAATCCCACAATAAGGGGACACGATCTCTGCTTCGACAAGACATGCCAATAGCAACCGCGTCTTGAAGCGTGGGATGGCAGAGAGAAAACGGTTCAAAATTATGACCGGGCAGACGTAATGTCGTGTTGTAAAAAGATGTCAGTGGATGGAACTCGTGTAAAATATATTCTCTCTGTGGTTGTGTATGGTGTATAACAGGTCCGGATACAATCATCGCATCCGAAGACTATTTTGGAGTTTGGAAGAAGGGGAACCCGCCTTGCAATGCCGAAGACAATCTGCACGCCGGACTCCTCATCATTGAAGCCAGGTTCAAGGGCTACTGAGGGAGTCCTGGACTAGGGGGTCCTCGGGCGTCCGGCTTGTTATTCATTGGGCCGGACTGATGGGCTATGAAGACACGAAGACCGAAGACTGTACCCATGTCCGGATTGGACTCTCCTTGGCGTGGAAGGCAAGCTAGGTGACCAACTATGAGGATTGCCTCTGATGTAACCGACCCCGTGTAACCCTAGATCTCTCCGGTATCTATATAAACCAGAGAGTATAGTCCATATAGGACAGATTCATTACCATATACTCATAGGCTAGACTTCTAGGGTTTAGCCATTACGATCTCGTGGTTGATCAACTCTTGTAACACTCATATTCATCAAGATCAATCAAGCAGGAAGTAGGGTATTACCTCCATAGAGAGGGCCCGAACCTGGGTAAACATCGTGTCCCTCGTCTCCTGTTACCATCGATCCTAGACGCACAGTTCGGGACCCCCTACCCGAGATCCGCTGGTTTTGACACCGACACCCCCCGGCTGCGGTTTTGGCCCGAACACTCAAAAATTGCCATTCCCGCCTAAAGCAATTGGCCAAAACTTTAGCCCCAGCCCATGTCCGCAAGGCACGCTGTAAGAAAATTCTCACGCTAATAGATCTCAAAGAAGAAAGCCAACCTTTGTCTCCTGCTGAAGCCTGCCTTTGCAAAATCATAAAGCTAACCTACATCAGAGCCACCCGCGATCGCTCGCACATGCTTAGGCAACGAGCCAAGCTCCGATACACCATCTCAGGCGATTAAAACAACAAGTTTCTTCACGCCTCTGTCTCTCTACGATATCGGAATAACCAAATCCATGTCCTGCTCGACCGAGGCACTGAATTCCACTCCCACCATGACAAAGCCCTCATTCTCAAAAAGTTTTACCTACAACTACTCAGCGTTCTTGCCACCGTCTCCTGGAATTTCAATCTCTCAGATATCTATCCAACTCAAATCCCTCAACTTAGGCACTTGGCCGCGCCCTTCTTTAATGAAAATCAAACTGGCCATTCTCCAAATGAATTCAAACGCTAGCCCTGGACCAGATGGCTTTGGCCCAGCTTTTTACAGGGCTTTCTGGCCTGTCCTTCGCATGCCAGTCAAGAATTTCTTTCTTGATTGTCATGCCAAGAACGCTAATACAGGTCGTTTCAATAGATCGGCGATGGTCCTCCTCCCTAAATCCAATGGGGCATGCACTGCCGATGCAATCTGCCCGATCGCCCTGCAAAACTGCCCAATAAAAGGGATTGCGAAACTCCTCACTAATCGCCTCAAGCCTCTCATCCCTCTACTAGTCGCCGGCGACCAAACCGGTTTCATCTTCGGTCATTGCATAGCCGAAAACGTCCTTTATGCTGCGGACCTGATCAACTGCCGCCACAAAAGGAAGGCTCAAACCATGGTTATTAAACTAGACTTTAGGAAAGCGTTTGACACCACCTCCCGGCCCCCCTCCTTAAAATTCTCAGACATAGGGTCTTCCACAAAAGAGTCTGCGCCTGGATCGACAAAATCTTAACCATCGGCAAAACCTCAATTCTACTTAACGGTATCCATGGAGATTGGATCGACTGCAAAAACAGCCTCCGGCAGGGCGACACGCTATCCCCCTACCTTTTCATTATCATTGCTGACATCCTACAGCAACTTGTGCACAAAGCCTCGAACGCACCTGAGGGTGTCCTGGATTAGGGGGTCTCCGGACAACCTGACTATATCCTTTGGATGGACTGTTGGACTATGAAGATACAAGATTGAAGACTTCGTCCCGTGTCCGGATGGGACTCTCCTTGGCGTGGAAGGCAAGCTTGGCAATACGGATATGTAGATCTCCTCCCTTGTAACCGACTCTCTGTAACCCTAGCCCCCTCCGGTGTCTATATAAACTGGAGGGTTTTAGTCCATAGGACGAACAACAATCATACCATAGGCTAGCTTTTAGGGTTTAGCCTCTACGATCTCGTGGTAGATCAACTCTTGTAATACTCATATCATCAAGATCAATAAAGCAGGAAGTAGGGTATTACCTCCATCAAGAGGGCCCGAACCTGGGTAAACATCGTGTCCCCCACCTCCTGTTACCATCCGCCTTAGACGCACAGTTCGGGACCCCCTACCCGAGATCCGCCGGTTTTGACACCGACATTGGTGCTTTCATTGAGAGTTCCACTATGCCGTCATCGTAAGGAAGGATGGCTCGTCTCGTTGTCAGGGACAACATCACCTCTGTGGGAGCCCTGGCTGTAAGCCAAACTCTCCGACTAGGCGGCTTCATTATGACTGCCCGTTCGGCTGTGGCGCCGACGATGACTTCTCGGGTCATCGAAAACAGCCTCCACGTTGGCTCGGAACTTGCCGAGCAGATGAATCCAATGGAGCTCTCTTCTCTAAACGAGCTCTTGGATCGCATCACCACTTTGGGAGTCGCTATGGACTATGATCGGATTGGGCTTAAACCCGACCAAAGGGAGATTAACTCTCCGCCGGTCACCCATCAGATAACAGTGGTGGAGGAACAATGCGGCGGTTCTTCCTCTATCTTGAGGACAAACTATGTCCGGATTCCCGAGCTCTCCAAGCCGGATACCCGTCTACGGGAGGACATCGCCCAAACCCTGAACCTAGAATTAGGCAGCGGGCCAGACATATCGGGCAACATCCCAGAGCCCGAACTTCCAAGATCGGAAACTCCTCTGCCCCTGGGTCTCAGATCGGGTCAGGGTTCGGACTTAAATAAACCCACCCACCCAGATATAAGCGATCTTTCCCACATTAGGCAAGAGCCCCAGGAGACAGTACACCACTATTGGGCCAGATTCCTCCTTGTAATGAACAAGGCCAAGGACTGTCACTAGGAAGATGCAATTTCATTATTTTGCAATAATTGCACGGACAAGGGAATCCTCAACGCCATAAGTCACCGTGACATAACACGCTTCACAGACTTGGCGGCCATAGTACGGAAGTACTGTGCGATGGAAAGCGCCTAGAAAACCCAAACAAAATTTTGGGACGATCCGGCTCTGATAAAGCCCCTAGTCCGAATTAAAAGGGCGCACTCTCACAAGTTGCCCGACTCAATTACAAAGAAGCAAAAGCCCACTACAGGGCATAGAACCATATTGGAGGGATGGGTTAATGGGCCCTACAAAATTCACAGTACAGCGGATACCATACCAACACACAGCCTTAGAGCATGTTGGGTACTCCGACAGGTGGCCAAGAGCGGTGAAGATATCCTCATTCAAAACACGGCAGAGCACCATCCCGTGGATAACAATACAGTATTGACAGTCTTTGAGACCTTCGCCTCAAATAATAGGAGTAAGCGAGCACTCCGCAGCCTTGCTGAAGTCTGCCACGTGGCAGCAATAAATCCATGGAGCGACACAACTATCACCTTCAATGTCAGTGACAAACCTAAATTCCAAACAGTCCGAGCACCAGCCGCCTTGGTCCTCAGTCCAATTGTGGACGGCTTTCGGCTTACTAAAGTACTCATGGACGGCGGCAACGGATTAAACCTCATTTATGAGGAAACTCTTCAGAAAATGGAAATAGACAGAAACCGCATTGAGCAAAGCAGCACGACCTTCAGAGGAATCATCCCCAGTTGGGAGGCACGTTGCGCTGGGAAAATCACACTAGATGTGGTCTTCGGCACTTCGGAGAATTACAGGTCCGAAGAAATTACATTCCAAGTGGCCCCGTTCATTACCGGATACCACGCCCTTCTAGGGCGAGAGGCATTCATGATCTTCCAAGCCATATCCCATTATGGGTACATGAATCTCAAAATGCCCGGGCCCAATGGAATTATCACTCTAGCTAGTGATCCGGACACAGCACTCCGCGCCGAAAACAAAACAGCCGCACTGGCCCTTGAGGCATTATCCGAAGCCCTCGCGGCGGAGGAATTAACTGCGCTGCGCTCCACAGTGGACAGGGACGACGTGATACTCGACAAAAGATGCAAGTCCAAATCTTTTAAACTAGCAAATGAAATAGTCAAATTCCAAGTCCACCCAACAGACCCTACAAAAACAGCATCGGGCACAGTTAAACCCCGCTGTAGACGCCACACTACGGGAGTTCCTGCGTGAGAATTGGGACATATTCGCCTAGCATCCTTCAGACATGCCAGGAATCCCACGCAGGCTGGCCGAGCATAGCCTTAACATTTTAAAAGGATTCAAGCCAGTCAAGTAGGCTCTTCAGTGTTTCTCTGAACCTAAGAGACAAGCCATGGGAGAGGATCTAGCCAAGTTACTGGAGGCCGAATTCATTAGAGAAATAAAACATCCATACTGGCTAGCAAACCTGGTGATGGTACCAAAGAAGGATAAATCCTGGCGCCTATGTGTTGATTTCAAGGACCTTAACAAGGCTTGCCCCAAGGATCCCTTCCCCTCCCCCGCATCGATCAAATTACCGGCGCTACTGCGGGACACAACTCACTGTGTTTCCTCGACGCATACTCCGGCTACCACCAAATTAAGATGGCAGAGTCTGATCAAGCCGCAACGACATTTATTACTCTGTACGCCCCTTCTATTTCAACACAATTCCCTTCGGGCTCAAAAACACCAGCGCGACGGCGCATGATTCAGACATGTCTGAAAAAACAGATCGGCAAAACAGTAGAGGCATATGTGGACGATGTGGTCGTTAAAACCAGACACGTCGAATCCTTAACAGAAGACTTGAGGCTCACGTTCGACAATCTCCGAACATACGACATCAAGCTCAATCCGGAAAAATGCGTTTTCGGCGTTCCCGCCGAAAAACTCCCGGGCTTCATCGTCTCCAGCAGAGGAATTGAAGCAAATCCGGCTAAAAATCCGAGCTCTGTCACAGTTGGCTATCCCAACTGACCTCAAGCAAATCCAGAAGTTAACTGGATGCGTAGCGGCATTAAGCCGCTTTATCTCCCGATTAGGAGAAAAGGCACTACCCCTTTATCGCCTTCTTCGGCGCACCGAACACTTCGAGTGGACGGACGCGGCCACGGCCGGACTGGAAGAAATAAAAGCCATCTTGGCCACTAACCCAATCTTGGCCGCGCCAAGTGTCAGCGAACCAATGCTGTTATACATAGCGGCAACACACCAAGTTGTAAGTGCAGTGCTCGTCGTCGAACGAGAGACGGACGGACATAAATTCCCACTTCAAAAGCCGGTATATTATGTATCCACTATCCTCACTCCATGCAAATCACGATACCGACATTATCAAAAGATAGCATACGCGGTATTTATGGCATCCCGGAAACTAAGACACTACTTTCAAGAGTGTTCAATCACGGTGGCCTCGGAAGTACCACTCAGCGACATAATAAACAACCACGATGCCACAAGCCGGATTGCCAAATGGGCCATCGAGCTCCTCCCGTTCGACATAACATATAGACCTCGGCGAGCCATTAAGTCGCAAGTACTGGCCGATTTTGTCGCCGAATGGACAGAAGCCGAACTCCCTAAAGAGTACGGCGCGTACTCCAACTGGATCATGCACTTCGATGGCTCTAAAATGCTGGCTGGTCCGGGGGCTGGGGTCGTCCTGACATCCCCCACCGGAGATACAGTTCAATACGTACTCCAAATACTATAAACAGACTCCAACAACTTAGCCGAATATGAGGCCCTGTTACATGGTCTTCGGATGGCAGTTTCCATGGGCATTCCACGCCTGGAGGTGCGTGGGGACTCGAACCTCGCAATATCTCAAATAAATGGAGACTTCGACGCCAAGGATCCGAAAATGGCGGCTTATCGCAACGCCGTCCTCAAAATGTCAGCTCGGTTTGAGGGGCCTGAATTCCACCATGTGGCTCTGGAAAACAATCAGGCGGCGGATATCCTCGCCCGTATCGGTGCTAAGCGCGACCCTGTCCCACCTAACATCTTCTTGGAAAGGATGTTTAAGCCATCCGTGGTATGGGAAGGGGACACCGGTAACAATAGTCCGGACCCGGCCACAACACTGGATACCGAACATTCTGACACAATCGGAGGCTCTGCCACCGAAATAACACCTTCAGCCCACGTGATAATGGCCGTCATCGCCCCGTGGACAGAACCATTTCTGGCCTACCCAACCAGGCAGGAACTACCCGAGGACCAAAATGAGGCACGCTGCATAGTGCGGCGATCTAAAGCCTACAAGGTCCACGAGGGAGAGCTTTATAAGAAAAGCACTACCGGAGTCCTTCAAAGGTGCATCTCCGAAGAGGAAGGGCGGAAGCTTTTGGCATAAATCCATGCTGGACTCCGCGGCCACCACGCCGCAGCCCGGGCCCTTGTAAGCAAGGCCTTCCGTATAGGTTTTTATTGGCCGACGGCCCGGGCAGATGCACAGGATCTGGTCCAACATTGCGTCGGTTGCCAGCTTTTTGCGAACCAAAGCCATATGCCGCCTACCGCTCTCCAAACAATCCCCATTACTTGGCCCTTTGCGGTCTGGGGGCTTGATATGGTCGGACCCCTCAAAGCGGGAACCCATAAGAAAAAATACTTACTGATCATGGTGGATAAATTCACCAAATGGATAGAAGCCAAACCCGTTAAAATGGCTGAATCCGGACCGGTGATAGACTTCATATCTGGGGTTGTACACCATTATGGCGTCCCCCACAGCATCATCACTCACAACGGCACGAACTTTACAGCCAACGAGGTAAAACTTTGGTGCAACAACATGGGCATCAAGCTCGGTTATGCTTCTGTCTATCACCCGCAAACTAACGGACAAGTCGAGCGAGCAGATGGTCTTATCATGAGAGGCATCAAACCCAGATTAGTGCTGTCCTTAAAGGAGTCAAACACACACTGGGTAGAGGAGCTCGACTCCGTACTATGGGGGTTGCTTACCACGCCGAATCGCACTACCGGATACACACCGTTTTTTATGGTGTACATCGCAGAGGCGGTTCTACCCTACGACATAATTCATGACTCACCTCGAGTGCGCATGTATGAAGAAAAAGAGGCCGCGCTCGATCGGCGGGACAGTTTGGACACCCTGGAGGAGGAGCGTGATGTAGCAAAAGCCCGTTCTGCATTCTATCAGCAACATGCTCAAAGGTATCAAAGCAGAGAAGTACGGGCCAAAACCTATAACGTTGGCGAACTAGTTCTACGCCTGCCAGAGAAGAAAATGAACAAGATCAAGCCCAAATGGGAAGGTCCCTTCATTATTGACCAGGTTCTGACCGGCGGAGCGTATCATCTGCGAGATGCATCGGACAATCGACTCGAGCCAAACCCATGGAACGCAGCCAGACTCCGAAGATTCTACGCCTAGTGCCGGACTCTGTGTTCGTCTCCTTACCCCGTCCATTTTTTGAATATACGTTATCTGTATTTTCTCTCTTTCTTTCTTCTTTTTCCTTCTAGTCAAGGCCTTCTAAGGATAACTTGTGTCTTGACTATAGAATCTTGACGCGCTAACCGCGCTCATTATACCTAGGGGCTTCTTATACAAAAGATCAATATACCTATTTTTCTGGGCTTCATGCCCCACACATGTGTTATTATTCCACATGTACCTTTTTTCGCCATTATATGCATCGATATGACTTAAGTTTTGGCCAAGCTGGGTTGACTGGCTCTTGTATTTATGCCCTACGTTCCCGTTACTTCGGCTAGGGCATAAGGGGAGCACCTCTGTGATTGTTACTGCTAGGTCAGCCGGATGTGTACCTCAGACTGGGTGAAGCCGAAAGCTAGCGTTCTTAAGGGAATATTCGGTCGGTGAACAAAAGATGACTTTTATTTATTTTTGATACATGCCCCAGATGTTTATAACTTGCGTCTTTCTTTGCAGCTCGGACATGCACATTAGGGCATGTGTACCCAGGGAAAGGAACTCTTAATGGAACTATTCTCCCTGGAAGATGTTTCTTACTATCCATGTAATATAACATAGCTAGTTGGGTACTTGTCTGTTCAAGCACTTATGACCCCTACGCCTAGTTTCCATGCATACTCCGGTTTTTACATAACTGAGCGGGTATTCGGATACACTCCGGACTATCAGGTCCAGAGGTCGAAGCGAAAAAGTCCACCATGACAAATGATTTACAATCCGGCTAGGGACATTATATATGTCACTTAAATTACACAGTCACTTAGACTGGCTAAATTCTTCTTCTATACCATCCAACAGATTTTCTAGCCTAGAATCCTGTTGGGAATACTTTGCGGCTAATTCTACTTGGTCATAAACCAAACTGACGGGGATTTCCTTCCCATCGGGCCCCACAGGTCCAACCTCGGCCATGTGGTTTGGGTCAGCCTTGGTATACCGCGTCTTCACCATGGCCCAGGCTTCCCTTGCACCTGGTCGGCAGGCTGATATCTTCCATAATCGGAAGCGCCGCCGCGCTCCCTTGAGCTTCTCTATAAGCTCCCCCATGCCTCCTGGCGGGGAGGTGGATGGCCACAACGCTTGGGTAATACCCTACATCACCTACCGAACTTGTTCGTGCAGTTGTGAGAGCTCTGGTAGAAGATCACCCGCAGACCCGGGCATCTCCTCCGCGGGACCACCCGTCAACATACCTGCAGACATAATTCTGTTAGCCGGCTTCTTCGCCGAACTCTTTTAAAAGTTCGTTCAAGCACTTACTGAAAATGCCGCGTCGAAGCCGCTTATTCTCTTTCACGGAGTCCGCAAGCTGGGCTCGAACATCTTTTAGTTCCACGTCCAGCTGGATATTGGCGTCTTGGAGATCACTTTTCTCCTGAATGACCCGCGTAAGCACGCGCTCGCCAGCATTTAGCTATCGATTAGCACGTTGCGCATCCCCTCGCACGGCCTCTGGATTCACTCCGGAGTCATCTACAACGTCTATTATTAGATTTGCATGCATGCCGCACATTATCTGGTACCTGTCATTCCTTACAAAGGAAATCAGTGTTACTAGAGGGGGCCTTCTCGGACTCCTTCAATGCGGCAACCGCGACCCGTAGCTGGGCTTTGCACTCTTCCAGCTCTTGAGACAATTGGGTATTCTTCTCTGTAAGAACCTGCACAAATAATGATCCTTAAATCAGTTGTGTCAACTATTTCAAGTCTCAGGGGCTACTGATACATATAGTCATCAGATTTTCTTACCCGTATATCCTTTACATACTGGTCTGTGGCTCTGGCAAGACCATTTTGAGCAGCACGGATGTACGTGTCTCCCGAGTTGAAGGCATCAAACGCCTCTTGGGAGAAACAAGCATCACAGAGTACGGCCCGACGACGCATGTGATTCATGGCGCTTTCCACTTTGGAATTTGTAGCGGATATTTTATCCGCATCCTCTGTAGGAGGAGCATCCGGCGTTCACCCCGTGTTAGCTTCCGCCTCTATGTCCGGCCCTGGAGCCCGACTGGTGGAGGCGTGATCAGCAACCTCTCCGGATACAGTCCGGCGAGCGTTTTTCCTAATAGGGAACATGGATGTTATTATATTTTAAAAGACGACAACCACGAAGCAAGGTTCTGTATCATACCTCTGCACCGGCGTCTCGGTCCTGACCACCTTTCTTTTTAGCCTACCCGGCTTCGGTGCCCCTTGTTGGTGAGTCACTGCGGGTTCGGCATGTCGTCCCGAGGGCCTTCCCTGTAAAAACACCATATGTGTATGGTAAGTGAAGTGCATAAAAGGGGATCCTTCTCGGAAGTTGGGTCTCGGGTTTTTCTTACATGCGATGCAGGGAGTAGCCCCGGATAGTCGGCTATGATGGCCACCATGGCATCATCGCAGCTCAATTGATAGAATGACCTATCGATCAGCTCCACAAATATGTCTGGGTCCTCTTCGAGTCCGGGATCGAGGGCCCGGTCAGGGTCCTCTGGTTGTGGAGGTGGGATGTTGACCTCCCTGACAGCTTTTCACAGTTCCTGCCATGAAACGGCAAGGTAAATACTTATGACGATGAATGCGGGAAGGCTAGGAGTAAAAAGTGACAGCTCAACCAGCTTGGAGGGTTGTACATGGAGAATCCATCTCGTGGCTTAATGCGGATGAACTCCTCTTCCTCTCCCTTGTACAAATCGGACAGGATTTTTGCTAGAGCAGTAACTGAGTCCGGTCCCTTACGCCCGCAGCGGGTGGCATCATCTTCCCCGTTAAAGTGCCACATGGGGTGCCCTCGATATTGAAGTGGATGTACTCCCCACATTATACATATTGACATAACTTCGGTTATTGTCAGTCCTGATTGAGCCAGCACTTTTATCCGGCCCATCAGGTAAAGGAATTCTCCGTCATCTTCCTCCCGAGGGCTCCATGGGCGCCAGCTTCAGCGTTTCTCCAAAGGGGCATTGTCGAACTCGGGAAGACCAATCCGAATAGGATCTGGAAGGGGGGCGTCCTCCATGTAAAACCACTCCGAAGGCCAGTCTTCGGACATCTTCTTCGGGGTGCCGGACAGATATCCGGTCCCGGGGATGCGCCATATTTTGGCTCCGCCCACTTGATATATTGACCCCTTCTGTGTACAGGGCACAAGGCAGAATAGCCTCTTCCATAGCTCGAAATGAGCTTCGCAGCCCAGAAACAGCTCACAAAGGGCAACATAACCGGCGATGTGTAAGATGGAAGCAGGGGTGAAGGTATGCAACTGGAGGCCATAAAACTCCAGGAGCTCGCGGAGGAACGGATGGATCGGAAATCCAAGTCCCCTTAATAAATAAGGGACAAGGCATACCCGCTCCCCCTTGGAGGGATTGGGAAAGCTCTCCACTTGCTCCCCGCCATTATAGGTGGCGAGCCTGGCTCGAACGGGGACCATATACGCTAGAGGGAGAAATCCCTGGGTCTGTTACTCTACTAGTTGGCTGTGCGGGACGGAACACTTCTTCCAATCACCGGGCTTAGGGCTATGGGAGCGAGAGGAGGAGCTGCAATGGCCGGCCATGTTGGAATGGATTTTTCTGGGCGCGCTCTGAGGGATACTCGTCGTGGGAGGATGGTGTGATCTGGATCTATGAATCCCCATCTCTTTAATAGACAGTTCACTCGCATGGCTAGGGTGGCAAATGTAAAAATGCCCTGGCTTCTCGCATTCGCTCGACACGTGGAAGACGACCATTATTGGGCGCGGAAGACAATAAGTGCAACATTTATGGGAAGTCAGACACTCCTCACCAGGTATTCGGAATTTGGAGAAGAACCCGCCTTGCAATGCCGAAGATAATCTGCGCGCCAGAGTCATCGTCATTGAAGCCTGGTTCGGGGGCTACCGAGGGAGTCCTGGATTAGGGGGTCTCCGGACAGCCGGACTATATCCTTTGGCCGGACTGTTGGACTATGAAGATACAAGATTGAAGACTTCGTCCCGTGTCCGAATGGGACTCTCCTTGGCGTGGAAGGCAAGCTTGGCAATACAAATATGTAGATCTCCTCCCTTGTAACCGACTCTGTGTAACCCTAGCCCCCTCCAGTGTCTATATAAACCGGAGGGTTTTAGTCCATAGGACGAACAACAATCATACCATAGGCTAGCCTTTAGGATTTAGCCTCTATGATCTCGTGGTAGATCAACTCTTGTAATACTCATATCATCAAGATCAATCAAGCAGGAAGTAGGGTATTACCTCCATCAAGAGGGCCCGAACCTGGGTAAAATAAAGTTGTTATTTATATTTCCTTATATCATGATAAATTTTTATTATTCATGCTAGAATTGTATTAACCGGAAACTTGATACATGTGTGAATACATAGGCAAAATAAAGTGTCCCTAGTATGCCACTACTTGACTAGCTCATTAATCAAAGATGGTTAAGTTTCCTGACCATAGACGTGTGTCGTCATTTGATGATCGGGATCACATCATTAGGTGAATGATGTGATGGACAAGACTCAT
This sequence comes from Triticum aestivum, assembly GCF_018294505.1. Taxonomy (NCBI): domain Eukaryota; kingdom Viridiplantae; phylum Streptophyta; class Magnoliopsida; order Poales; family Poaceae; genus Triticum; species Triticum aestivum. The sequence continues at coordinate 678,975,751 of NC_057810.1, forward strand.
CCGTTAGCTTAGCATAATAATCGTTAAGTTTTATTGCTATTGCTTTCTTCATGACTTATACATATTCCTTTGACTATGAGATTATGCAACTCCCGAATACCAGAGGAACACCTTGTGTTCTATCAAACGTCACAACATAACTGGGTGATTATAAAGATGCTCTACAGGTGTATCCGAAGGTGTTTGTTGAGTAGGCATAGATCGAGATTAGGATTTGTCACTCCGAGTATCGGAGAGGTATCTCTGGGAACTCTCAGTAATGCACATCATGATAGGCCTTGCAAGCAATGTGACTAATGAGTTAGTTGTGGGATGATGCATTACGGAACGAGTAAAGAGACTTGTTAACGAGATTGAACTAGGTATGAAGATACCGACGATCAAATCTCGGGCAAGTAACATACCGATGACAAAGGGAATGACGTATGTTGTCATTGCAGTTTGACCGATAAAGATCTTCGTTGAATATGTAGGAACTAATATGAGCATCCAGGTTCCGCTGTTGGTTATTGACCAGAGATGTGTCTCGGTCACGTCTACATAGTTCTCAAACCCGTAGGGTCCAGACGCTTAATGTTCGATGACGATTTGTATTATGAGTTATGTGTTTTTGGTGACCGAAGATTATCCAGAGTCCTGGTTGATATCACGGACATGACGAGGAGTCTCGAAATGGTCGAGAGGTAAAGATTGATATATTGGACGATAGTATTCAGACACCGGAATGGTTTTAGAGAGATTCAGATATTTATCGGAGTACTGAGGGGTTACCGGAACACCCCAGGGAAAGTAATGGGCCTACATGGGCCATAGGGGAGAGAGAGGGCAGCCCACAAGGGGTGGCGCGCGCTGTCGGTGTCAAAACCGGCAGATCTCGGGTAGGGGGTCCCAAGCTGTGTGTCATGGATCGATGGGTAACAGGAAACAGGGGACACGATGTTTACCTAAGTTCGGGCCCTCTTAATGGAGGTAATACCCTACTTCATGCTTGATTGGTCTTGATGAATATAGAGATTAGAAGAGTTGATCTACCTCGAGATCATGTGTTGTGGTCTAAACCCTAGAGGTATGATGATTAATGTCATAATGACATAGCATATCCCTATCGACTAGCCCGGCCTCGGCTTATATAATGTACCAGAGGCCTAGGATAACAAGAGTCCTAGTTGAATATGTTGGTGGAGAGGAGTCCTTGTCTTGATCACCAAGTCTTGTGGAATCTTCCTCGTGTATGCATCGGCTGTCCGAAGTGGCCCATGAGTAAACGCCATGGGGGTCCTCGGCCCAATCCAACTGATCGGGAGATGACGTGGTGAGTACCCCCTAGTCCAAGACACCGTCAGTAGCCCCCTGAACCGGTCTTCAAGTTGGGGATGCTCCTCGGTTCTTCCGAACTGTTCTTCGTCTTTGGTCGTCGGTCTTGAAAACTGGTTCAACAATTCTTCCCATCTTCTATCTTGAGGATTGCCGAGCTAAATCTGAAGATCTCACACGTCGGGTATCCAAGGAGCCCTTTAAGTATTCGGCCTTCATCAATGCCTTGTTATTTTTATGCCACACCACGGGTTTGAAGTGTTTGTCGTGCGGCAGTGTCCTCTTGCATCCGAGCTCCAACGCCGGACTGCATTCGAGGTATCTTTTGCAGCCGAGCACCAACGCCAGACCGCTTCCAAACTCCAACGCCGGAATGTATACGAGCTCCAATGCCGGACTGTATCCGAAGATTCTTGTTACAGCCGAGATCCAATGCCGGACTATGTCCAAGCTCCAAAGCCGGACTGTATCTGAACTCCAACACTGGACTATATCCAAGGTGTCATAGATCGCCTTGGTTCAAAAAAGTTGAAGGAGTTTAGCCGAGCTTAATGCCAGAAATACCCTCTATGGAGCCAGCCACTTGCATCCGAGCTATATCCCGAAATGCTTTCGAGGTGGTTCAGCACCTCAGTCATGGGCTGATTGTTTGCGGATTTTATTTCCGGTGCGTGTAAATTTAGTTGCTGTCAATATGTATAACCAGTAGCCCTCAAGGTGTGTGTTGGTCTAAAACCCGAGATGCACCTGAAGGAAAACATGAAACCGCTGATCCTAGTAGCCCCTGAGACTCAGGTCGATTCGCGAAATCGGCCTGAGGATCATCAACTCCTAACTCAGCAACATACATAGGAATAGAAACACAATGTAATATATTAGAGGTAATAGTGATCGGCGGACGGGCCCCTGAGAGAGGGTCGTGAGAAGTCGCCGTGATATATTAGCTTGATGCCGGATAAGTCCTAGATGGTACTTATTGTTGTCCGAAGACACGCTTGTCCATAGTTCGGTCATGCCGAACACTGAGCACTTTGAATTTTCTGCATTGAATAGGCAATGCAGTTGCCCCCGAGCCACTGGTCGGGTGGCAACACCAGATCAGGGGATCGATGAGCCCCTTTAATATTTATAAATAATGAGCACGAAGCCCAGTAGCCCCCGAGCCTTAATGTGGGCACGGGTGGTCGAATTAAGGATCAATATCCGTTTGACAGAAAAATTTGTTGTGTTTAACACAAACTTCCCAAAAAGAGCATAAGATCTCTTAAATGAGCTTAGAGTTGGTCGAAATCCAAGCTCTCCAAGGTAGGCCCCAAGGGGTTTAAAAGATGGGTTGTAGTAAATGGATTTTACTCGCAATTTTTATGTGCAATGATTCTATGTATCCAAGTACTTTACATCATTAATGCTCGGATCCGCATTGTACAAAACTTTGTTGACCGACCATCGACTTCAACCTCCTCGGACAATAGCTGGGGAGTGTTTGTCCTACTTTATAAAGCCTTTACAAGGGCAAAGTTTTACGACAAACAAGGCAATCCGGCCATATGGTTTTATAAACAAAGGTATGCGGAGAGATATGCTATATTGCTATTAAATGTAAAAAAAATCTTCCAAAGAAAATAGTACCGCTATCGGTTCCTTTCTTTGGGTTGTCATGCTGATCATGATCATGAAACCTCACCTCCGATCAATGTGGGAGGAAAATATTGAGGATTTAGTTTGGGGAAAGTTCCCGGACTATGTGGTCTATGGTGAACCTAAATATTCACTTCCGTCGTTGCCGACCAATTATATCCTTTAATATCGCTAGCTTTCGGCTTCACCCAGTCTGAGGTACTAACTGAGATGACCCAGTAGTAACAATCACAGAGGTGGTCCCTTTACTGCCTAGCCGAACAATCGGGAACGTAGGGGTAAGCAAAGGAGCCAGGCAACCCAGCTTGGCCAAAATCTTAAGTCAAATGGATTCATATTTATGACTTTATAATGATGATTACGGAAGGTAGCCCTCGTATATTAAATACAAACACCGATGATATGTTTATTTTGACTCCGCTGCGACCGTTTATCAGTTGAAAGTGGCCCATCGTCGGCTTCCACCCCTTTGTAGATGCTACCCAGGGTATTTCCGCAATAACAAAACAACCCTTAGCCGACGTCTCGGTGCCCGAAGGCGGTTGTGTTAGCAGAAACGAGGCAATCAGATATGCGAGCTTTATAACTTTCACTTAGTCATAGGAGCTTAAAGTTGGGAGGCCAGTTACTAGCCCCCGGTTAGTGTTCGGCGACAACTGAGGTCAAGCCGTAAACACTTCGGCCAATGTTATGAACGACACATCATTTAACATGGGGTGACCTCTATCGATCTTATAGTTTAACACAGTCATCAGATCGCTGACCAGTTTGCGCTTATTGTGATAGTCAATTTTCGGCTTTCTCCACTCAGGCGCTTTAACCATGCGAGCTGGAAGCACAACCGCAGTGGTTCTCCCTTTGCACACCTAGCCGAACAAAGCGGAACATAGGAGGCAAGCACAGGAGCCGGGCAACCCAACTATTGACCGAAGACACAATTCTAAACCGATGCATATAAAGCAGTATCCAAGAATATTTTGCCGAGGAGTCCATGGAATACCTTGGCTTTTGGTGGGTTGGGCTCTAGCCGCAGCCCCTCTTTGATATTGCCAAAGCTTGAAAGGCGTCTGGCATTGCACTGCTCAGAAACTAGTCCCGATGTGGCTTGTGTTTTGTCAATGTCGACGTGTAGTTCGGCGGGAAAGATGCCGAGCTCTGGGTCGAAAAAGATCTCCTGAGCTGAATTATTATGCAGGGCACCTCAGTCATGAGGATGTCTCGCTTCCTGGAAGAAAAACATACAAATAGCTAAAAAGTTCCATAAGCTCGAAAAGCCAAAAAACTTATGTAAAACCTTAACATGCGAACTAAATCAAGATTTTTGTGCCAATCCGAACATTGGTCTTTAAAAAATTGTGCTTTTGTCGTGCTTTAACATGACACTTTCGATCTCAAACCTTCAAGCAGGCCAGCCTTTGGCTTCAACCTCCTTATCCCGAAGGCGGAGTGCTTCTCCGAGGCCAGTTTAGCAAACTAAACTCGAGTGGCTTTAAAGAGAAACTAGGCTATTCGGCTATTGACCACACACTCGAGTCAAAAAAGGAGCGGTAGAAAAAGACTTTGCAATGACCAAGAAGAAAACACATTTACTATAAAACGGCTCATATAATTTGAAGAGCCCCCAGTTAACTTGGGTAAAGAAAATTGTTTTTAACAAACACCATTTGTAATAAACATTGTTTTAGCAAAATGCTTTTTTTAAACACAAATATAATGTTTGGTCGAACCTAACAAAAATTAAACATTAAAAAGAAACTTGAGCATGAAAATGACTTAGCTGGTTAATGTGCTCATCGTTGGAGAAGCGGCCCGAGCTTACGGCGGGACGAGGTCCCAGCCCCCAAACCGATCCCGAGGTGGCCGAGCGAAGAGCTCGACATTTCGAAGAGGTGAAGCGCCCAGTCTAGCCAAGGTGTGGCAGATGATGTCAGAGTCCCCAGCTGAGTAGGTTGATGAAGCGAATGACGCGGGGTTGCCACCACAGGGTAGCACGCCAAGGCGACGACACAATTGTGTCGATGGAGGTGGGACGACGACGTCGGCACGTCGAGATGACAGCGCGACCCGGTCTGAACCAATCGCCTGCACACATAAAATAGTGCAAGCCAAAAATAATAACAATAATATGCTTAAAAAATCTTCTACTTAATTAATTTAAGTGAAGTAAATAAATTAAGAAATATGGCCTGAATGTCGAGGTGATGGAGCAGGTCGGTAAGGTGATGTTGCAGCCACCATGCCAGCCGATGTGTCGAAGCTGCTCGACCGGTGACGCCGAATTCACCAGAGCATGTTGATGAAGAAATAGCGGAGCCCCCCCGTCCAGCCGAGGTGTCAACGCCTCCATGTCAGCCGATGAGTCGAAGTAGGCCAGCATGATGGACATCGGCTTGAAGAAGCAACAGTGCGGCCATGCCGATGCAGGTCATAACTCGTGACATGGTCAATGCCGGCTTGATGAAGTGACCATGCGGCGATGCCGGTGTGCCCGCTGTGTGTAATCCATGGGGCGGCGATGTTGGTGATGATTTATCCTTCGTGATGCCAAACTCTTATTCGTCTCGCCGAGATGATGATCCGAAGAAGTTGAGCTCGGCTCAACAAAACGACAACGTGTCTAGCATAGGTCGGCAGTCGTGGAGCAATGTTACCGGTCTGGTTTGACACCAGCGTGATGGTGAAGAGCACCTCAAAGAAGGCTTAAAATTTTATGGGCACGTGTTAACAACAACACACAATACCCTAGAAGAAAATTCATTTAAAAAGGTTATCCAATATCAGGTTCATAAAGAAACATGAATTCGGGTCGGATCCGTATTCACGCAGAAAACAAATCAGAAAATTGGTCCACTCATCGGAAGGTTCTCGGAGTTTGCACTGTCGGATCGAGCTGAAATTTTGAGGGGTGGTAGATATGGGAATACCGCAGCAGATAAACGATTGGATCTTCCAAAGGACCTCCGAGCTGGGCTCTAGAGACCATGCCCTAAACTCGTCCAGGTTTGACATGGCTCCGGTATATCGTAGATTGCCGGAGATTCCTCCATCGGAACTCGACGAAATTTTGCATGGTTGTTGTATACTTAATTCCGCACAATTCCACAAAGCAATCGTTAAAACGACAATCAAGGAGGCGGTGGTGGTGGATACAAGTTCGCTGTCTAGAAAAACAACACGGTCGCTCAAGGGCAATGTTGACGTTGAGCCCCCGGGCTCCATGAATGATTCCTCCATGATATTGAGAGAGATCGGAGTTGATTTTGATGAAGGTCACATCCGAACATGATGATATGACGTGGAGTGCAGTCCTCGGTCGAGCCAAGGTGACCAGTCGAGCCGGTGACGAAGATGCCGACGTCGCAGTTAATCTGCAGACGAGCCATCGATCCTTCGTTGATCTCACAATGGAACTCTCAATGAAAGCACCATTGTCGGTGTCAAAACCGGCAGATCTCGGGTAGGGGGTCCCAAGCTGTGTGTCATGAATCGATGGGTAATAGGAGACAAGGGACACGATATTTACCCAAGTTCAGGCCCTCTTAATGGAGGTAATACCCTACCTCCTGCTTGATTGATCTTGATAAATATAGAGATTACAAGAGTTGATCTACCTCAAGATAATATGTTGTGGTCTAAACCCTAGAGGTATGATGATTAATATCATAATGATCTAGCATATCCCTATCGACTAGCCCGGCCTCGGCTTATATAATGTACCAGAGGCCTAGGATAACAAGAGTCCTAGTCGAATACGTCGGTGGAGAGGAGTCCTTGTCTTGATCACCAAGTCTTGTGGAATCTTCCTCATGTATGCATCGGCTGTCTGAACTGGCCCATGAGTAAACGGCCATGGGGGTCCTCGGCCCAATCCAACTGATCAGGAGATGACGTGGTGAGTACCCCCTAGTCCAATACACCATCACGCCCCCCCCCATGGGAGTTTGAATTTGACAAGGGGAGGGGGCGCGGCCCCCCTTTCCCTTTAACTCTCCCTCTTCTTCCCGTTCCCCCCTTCGAAAGAAAGGAAGGGAGGGGGGGACTAGGACTAGGAGTCCTAGTCGGTTTCCCCTCACTTGGGCGCGCCCCTAGGGCCGGTCTCCTCCCTCTCCTCCTTTATATACGGGGGCAAGGGGGCACCCCAAATCACATCAATTGTTTTCTTAGCCGTGTGTGGTGCCCCCTTCTAAAGTTTACTCCTCCGGTCATATTGTCATAGTGCTTAGGCAAAGCCCTATGCGGATCACATCACCATCACCATCACCACGCCGTCATGCTGACGAAACTCTCCCTCGACACTTTGTTGGATCAAGAGTTTGAGGTACGTCATCGAGCTGAACGTGTGCAAAACTCGGAGGTGTCGTACATTCGGTGCTTGATTTGTTGGATCGCGAAGACGTTCGACTACATTATCTACCGCGTTAAGGTAATGCTTCCGCTTTCGGTCTACGAGGTACGTGGACACACTCTCCCCCAATCGTTGCTATGCATGTCCTAGATAGATCTTGCGTGATCGTAGGAATTTTTTCGAAATTGCATGCTACGTTCCCCAACAATGATATCAGAGCCAGGTTTATGCGTAGATGATATGCACGAGTAGAACACAAAGAGTTGTGGGTGATCATAGTCATACTGCTTACCACCAGCGTCTTATTTTGATTTGGCGGTATTGTTCGATGAAGCGGCCCGAACCAACCTTACATGACCACGTTCATGAGACCAGTTCCACTGACAGACATGAACTTGTTTTGCATAAAGGTGGTTGGAGGGTGTTTGTTTCTCCAACTTTTTTTGAATCGAATTTGACTACGGCCGGTCCTTGTTGAAGATTAAAACAACACACTTGACAAAAAATCATTGGGGTTTTGATGCGTAGGTAAGAACGGTTCTTACTAGAATCCCGTAACAGGCACGTAAAACTTGCAACAACAAAGTAGAGGGCGTCTAACTTGTTTTTGCAGGGCATGTTGTGATGTGATATGGTCAATACATGATGTGATATATGTTATTATATGAGATGATCATGTTTTGTAATAGTTATCGGCAACTGGTAGGAGCCTTATGGTTGTCGCTTTATTGTATGAAATGCAATCGCCATGTAATTGCTTTACTTTATCACTATGCATTAGCGATAGTTGTAGAAGCAATAGTTAGCGATACAACAATGACGCTATGATGGAGATCAAGATGTCAAGCCGGTGATGATGGAGATCATGGCGGTGCTTTGGAGATGGAGACCAAAGGCACAAGATGATGATGGCCATATCATGTCACATATTTTGATTGCATGTGATGTTTATCTTTTTATGCATCTTATTTTGCTTAGTATGGCGGTAGCATTATAAGATGATCCCTCACTAAATTTCAAGGTATAAGTGTTCTCCCTGAGTATGCACCATTGCGACAGTTTGTCGTGCCGCGACACCACGTGATGATCGGGTGTGATAAGCTCTACGTTTACATACAACGGGTGCAAGACAGCTTTGCACGTGTAGAATACTCAGGTTAAACATGACGAGCCTGATACGTCTCCAACGTATCTATAATTTTTGATTGCTTCATGCTATATTATATTCTGTTTTGGACATTATTGGGCTTTATTATACACTATTACTTTTGGGACTAACCTACTAACTGGAGGCCCAACCCAGAATTGCTGTTTTTTGCCTATTTTAGAGTTTCGCAGAAAAAGAATATCAAACGGAGTCCAAATGGAATGAAACCTTCGGGAACGTGATTTTCGGAACGAACGTGATCCAGAGTACTTGGAGTCGACGCAAAGCAATGAACATGGAAGGCACGAGGTAGGGGGGCGCGCCTACCCCCCCAGGCGCGCACTCCACCCTCGTGGGCCCCTCGTTGCTCCACCGACGTACTTCTTCCTCGTATATATACCTACGTACCCCCAAACTACCAGATACGGAGCCAAAAACCTAATTCCACCGCCGCAACTTTCTGTACCTAAAAGATCCCATCTCGGGGCCTTTTCCGGAGCTCCGCCGGAGGGGGCATTGATCACGGAGGGCCTCTACATCATCTCCAAGGCCTCTCCAATGAAGTGTGAGTAGTTTACCTCAGACCTTCGGGTCCATAGTTATTAGCTAGATGGCTTGTTCTCTCTTTTTGTATCTCAATACAATGTTCTCCCCCTCTCTTGTGGAGATCTATTCGATGTAATCTTCTTTTGCGGTGTGTTTGTCGAGATTCGATGAATTGTGGGTTTATGATCAAGATTATCTATGAACAATATTTGAATCAGATCTGAATTCTTTTATGTATGATTGGTTATCTTTGCAAGTCTCTTCGAATTATCAGTTTGCTTTGGCCTACTAGATTGATCTTTCTTGCAATGGGAGAAGTGCTTAGCTTTGGGTTCAATCTTGCGGTGTCCTTTCCCAGTGACAGCAGAGGCAGCAAGGCACGTAGTGTATTGTTGCCATCAAGGATAAAAAGATGGGGTTTATATCATATTGCATGAGTTTATCCCTCTACATCATGTCATCTTTCTTAATGCGTTACTCTGTTCTTCATGAACTTAATACTCTAAATGCATGCTGGATAGCGGTCGATGTGTGGAGTAATAGTAGTAGATGCAGGCAGGAGTCGGTCTACTTGTCTCGGACGTGATGCCTATATACATGATCATACCTAGATATTCTAATAACGATGCTCAATTCTATCATTTGCTCGACAGTAATTTGTTTACCCATCGCAAATACTTATGCTATCTTGAGAGAAGCCACTAGTGAAACCTATGGCCCCCGGTCTATTTTCCATCATATTAATCTTCCAATACTTTGCTATTTCTATTGCCTTTTATTTTACTTTGCATATTTATCACAAAAAATACCAAAAATATTATCTTATCATCTCTATCAGATCTCACTCTCGTAAGTGACCGTGAAGGAATTGACAACCCCTTTTTCGCGTTGGTTGCGAGGTTCTTGTTTGTTTGTGTAGGTGCGAGGGACTCGTGCATGGCCTCCTACTGGATTGATACCTTGGTTCTCAAAAACTGAGGGAAATACTTACGCTGCTTTACTGCATCACCCTTTCCTCTTCAAGGGAAAACCAACGCAGTGCTCAAGTGGTAGCAAGAAGGATTTCTGGCACTGTTGCCGGGGAGGCTTAAATCAAGTCAAGTCAAGATTTACTCTCCCATCAACTAGCCATTTCTGGCGCGGTTGCCGAGGAGTCTACGCAAAAGTCAAGCCATACCAAGTACCCATCACAAACTCATCTCCCTCGCACTACATTATTTGCCATTTGCCTCTCATTTTCCTCTCCCCCACTTCACCCTTGCCGTTTTATTCGCCCTCTCTTTTCCGTTCGCCTCTTTTCGCTCTTTGCTTGTTTGCTTGCGTGTTGGATTGATTGCTTGTCATGATGGCTCAAGATAATACCAAATTGTGTGACTTTACCAATACCAACAATAATGATTTTCTTAGCACTCTGATTGCTCCTCTTAATGATGATGAATCTTGTGAGATTAATGTTGCTTTGTTGAATCTTGTTATGAAAGATCAATTCGTCGGCCTTCCTAGTGAAGATGCCGCTACCCATCTAAATAGCTTTGTTGATTTGTGTGATATGCAAAAGAAGAGGGATGTTGATAAAGATATTGTTAAACTGAAGCTATTTCCTTTTTCTCTTAGAGATCGTGCTAAAGTGTGGTTTTCGTCTTTGCCTAAAAATAGTATCGATTCATGGAATAAGTGCAAAGATGCTTTTATCTCTAAGTATTTTCCTCCCGCTAAAAACATCTCTCTTAGAAACGATATTATGAATTTTAAGCAATTTGATCATGAACATGTTGCACAAGCTTGGGAGAGGATGAAATTAATGATACATAATTGCCCCACTCATGGTTTGAATTTGTGGATTATCATACAAAATTTTTACACCGGATTGAATTTTGCTTCTAGAAATCTTTTAGATTCGGCCGCGGGAGGCACTTTTATGGAAATCACTTTAGGAGAAGCTACTAAACTCCTAGATAATATTATGGTTAATTATTCTCAATGGCACGCCGGAAGATCTACTAATAAAAAAGTGCATGCGATAGAAGAAATTAATGTTTTGAGTGGAAAGATGGATGAACTTATGATATTATTTGCTACTAAAAGTGTTTCTTCGGATCCTAATGATATGCCTTTGTCTACTTTTATTGAGAATAATAATGAATCTATGGATGTGAATTTTGTTGGTAGGAATAATTTTGGTAACAATGCTTATAGAGGAAATTTTAATCCTAGGCCATTTCCTAGTAATTCTTCTAATAATTATGGTAATTCCTACAACAATTCTTATGGAATTTTTAATTGGATGCCCTCTGAATTTGAGAATAGTGTTAAAGAGTTTATGAATTCGCAAAAGAATTTCAATGCTTTGCTTGAGGAAAAATTGCTTAAAGTTAATGAATTGGCAAGGAACGTTGATAGAATTTCTCTTGATGTTGATTCTTTGAAACTTAGATCTATTCAACCTAAGCATGATATCAATGAGTCTCTCAAAGCCATGAGAATTTCGGTTGATGAGTGCAAAGAAAGAACCGCTAGGATGCGTGCTAAGAAAGATTGCTTTATGAAAGCGTGTTCTTCTAATTTCTATGAAAATAAAGATGAAGATCTAAAAGTTATTGATGTGTCCCCTATTAAATCTTTGTTTTGCAATATGAATCTTGATAATGATGGGACTGAAGATGATTTACCTTTTCCTAGAAGACGTTCCAAAAATTCAGAGTTTTTAGATCTTGATGCAAAAATTGGTAGAAGTGGGATTGAAGAAGTTAAAACTATAGATATCAATGAACCCACTATTTTGGATTCCAAGGAATTTAATTATGACAATAGCTCTTTAATAGATTGTATTTCCTTGTTGCAATCCGTGCTAAATTCTCCGCATGCTTATAGTCAAAATAAGGCTTTTACTAAACATATCGTTGATGCTTTGATGCAATCTTATGAAGAAAAACTTGAGTTGGAAGTTTCTATACCTAGAAAATTTTATGATGAGTGGGAACCTACTATTAAAATTAAAATTAAAGATCATGAGTGTTATGATTTGTGTGATTTGGGTGCTAGTGTTTCCACGATTCTGAAAACCTTGTGCGATTTGTTAGGCTTCCATGAACTTTATGATTGCTCTTTAAATTTGCACCTTGGGGATTCCACTATTAAAAAACATATGCGAAGAATTAATGATGTTCTTATTGTTGCAAATAGGAACTATGTGCCCGTAGATTTTATCGTTCTTGATATAGATTGCAATCCTTCATGTCCTATTATTCTTGGTAGACCTTTTCTTAGAACGATTGGTGCAATTATTGATATGAAAGAAGGAAATATTAGATTCCGATTTACGTTAAGGAAAGGCATGGAACACTTTCCTAGAAATAAAATAAAATAACCATATGTATCTATCATGAGAGACACTTATGGTTTGCCCACCAAAGATGGCAATACCTAGATCTATCCTTGCTATTATGCCTAGCTAGGGGCGTTAAACGATAGCGCTTGTTGGGAGGCAACCCAATTTTATTTTAGTTTTTTGCTTTTTGCTTCTGTTTAGGAATAAATAATTTATCTAGCCTCTGTTTAGATTCGTTTTGTGTTTTAATTAGTGTTTGTGCCAAGTAAAACCGTTAGGATAACCTACGGTAATAGTTATTTTGATTCTGCTGCAGAAAACAGAAACTTTGCATGCACGAGATTAGTTTTCATAAATCACAGGAACGTTCTTTTTAGTTGATTCATTTTTTCTGTAGGTCAATAAACAAATTATCTAGAACTTCCTAATTTGGTTGAATTTTTCACGTTCCAGAAGTTTGCGGTAGTTACAGATTACTACAGACTGTTCTGTTTTTGACAGATTTTGTTTTTCGTGTGTTGTTTGCTTATTTTGATGATTCTATGGCTAGTAAAATAGTTTATGAACCATAGGGAAGTTGGAATACAGTAAGTTTAACACCAATATAAATGAAGAACGAGTTCATTGCAGTATCTTGAAGTGGTGTTTTGTTTTCTTTCGCTAACGGAGCTTATGAGATTTTCTATTGAGTCTTGTGTTGTGAAGTTTTCAAGTTTTGGGTAAAAGATTTGATGGATTATGGAACAAGTAGTGGCAAGAGACAAAGATTGGGGATGCCAATGGCACCCCAAGATAATCTAAGGACACCTAAAAGCCAAAGCTTGGGGATGCCTCGGAAGGCATCCCCTCTTTTGTCCACTTCCATCGGTGACTTTACTTGGAGCTATATTTTTATTCACCACATGATATGTGTTTTGCTTGGAGCGTCTTGTATTATTTGAGTCTTTGCTTTTTAGTTTACCACAATCATCCTTGCTGTACACACCTTTTGAGAGAGCCACACATAATTCGGAATTTATTAGAATACTCTATGTGCTTCACTTATATCTTTTGAGTTATATAGTTTTTGCTCTAGTACTTCACTTATATCTTTTAGAGCATGGTGGTAGATTTGTTTCATAGAAACTATTGTTCTCTCATGCTTCACTTATATCATTTTGAGAGTCTTACAAAACAGCATGGTAATGTGTCCTAATCATGAAATTAAAATTCTCTTATGAGTGCGTGGAATACTAAGAAAAGTTAGGTGCTTGATGATTGTTTTGAGACATGGAGGTATTAATATTATAGTCATGCTAGTTGAGTAGTTGTGAAATTGAGAAATACTTGTGTTGAAGTTTGCAAGTCCCGTAGCATGCACGTATGGTAAACGTTGTGTAAAAAATTTGAAGCATGAGATGTTCATTGAGTGTCTTCCCTTGTGTGGAGGTCGGGGGCGCGCGATGGTTAACTCCTACCAACCTCCCCCCTAGGAGCATGCGCATAGTGCTTGGTTTTGATAACTTGTAGATTTTTGCAATAAGTATGTGAGTTCTTTATGACTAATGTTGAGTCCATGGATTATACGCACTCTCACCCTTCCACCATTGCTAGCCTCTCTAGTATCGTGCAACTTTCGCCGGTGCATTATACCCACCATATACCTTCCTCAAAACAGCCACCATACCTACCTATTATGGCATTTCCATAGCCATTCCGAGATATATTGCCATGCAACTTTCCATCGTTCCGTTTATCATGACACATTCATCATTGTCATAGTGACTTGCATGATCATGTAGTTGACATAGATCTGTGGCAAAGCCACCATTCATAATTCTTTCATACATGTCGCTCATGAATCATTGCCCATCCCGGTACACCACCGGAGGCATGCATATAGAGTCATACTTTGTTCTAGTATTGAGTTGTAACAATTGAGTTGTAAATAAATAGAAGTGTGATGATCATCAATTTCTAGAGCATTGTCCCAAGTGAGGAAAAAGAAAGGCTATTAAAAAAGGAAGGAAGGCCAAAAAATGAGAGAAAAAGAGAGAATGGACAATGTTACTATCCTTTTACCACAATTGTGATTCAAAGTAGCACCATGTTCTTCATGATAGAGAGTCTCTTGTTTTGTCACTTTCATATACTAGTGGGAATTTTTCATTATAGAACTTGGCTTGTATATTCCTACAATGGGCTTCCTCAAATTCCCTAGGTCTTCATGAGCAAGCAAGTTGGATGCACACCCACTTAGTTGCATTTTGTTGAGCTTTCATACATTTATAGCTCTAGTTCATCCATTGCATGGCAATCCCTACTCCTCACTTTGATATCTATTAATGGGCCTCTCCATAGCCCGTTGATACGCCTAGTTGATGTGAGACTATCTTCTCCCTTTTTGTCTTCTCCACAACCACCATATTCTATTCCACATACAGTGCTATGTCCATGGCTCACGCTCATGTATTGTGTGAAAGTTGAAAGAGTTTGAAAATTCTAAAGTATGAAACAATTGCTTGGCTGAAACCGGGGTTGTGCATGATTTGAGTATTTTGTGTGACGAAGATGGAGCATAACCAAACCATATGATTTTGTAAGGATGAACTTTGTTTGGCCATGTTATTTTGAGAAGACATAATTGCTTAGTTAGTATGCTTGAAGTATTATTATTTTTATGTCAATATTAAACTTTTATATTGAATCTTTCGGATCTGAATATTCATACCACAATTAAGAGGGTTACATTAAAAACCATGCCAAGTAGCATTCCGCATCAAAAATTCTATTTTTATCATTTACCTACTCAAGGACGAGCAGGAATTAAGCTTGGGGATGCTTGATACGTCTCCAACGCATCTATAATTTTTTATTGCTTCATGCTATATTATATTCTGTTTTGGACATTATTGGGCTTTATTATACACTTTTATATTACTTTTGGGACTAACCTACGAACAAGAGGCCCAGCCTAGAATTGCTGTTTTTTGCCTATTTCAGAGTTTCGCAGAAAAAGAATATCAAATAAAGTCCAAACAAAATGAAACCTTCGAGAACGTGATTTTCAGAACGAACGTGATCTAGAGGACTTGGAGTCTACGCAAAGCAATGAACAAGGAAGGCACGAGGTAGGGGGCACGCCTACCCCCCTCCCCAGGCGCGCCCTCCACCCTCGTGGGCCCCTCGTTACTCCACCGACGTACTTCTTCCTCCTATATATACCTACGTACCCCCAAACTACCAGATACGGATCCAAAAACCTAATTCCACCGCCGCAACTTTCTGTACCTGAGAGATCCCATCTCGGGGCCTTTTCCGGAGCTCCGCCAGAGGGGGCAGTGATCACAGAGGGCCTCTACATCATCTCCAAGGCGTCTCCGATGATGTGTGAGTAGTTTACCTCAGACCTTCGGGTCCATAGTTATTAGCTAGATGGCTTCTTCTCTCTTTTTGGATCTCAATACAATGTTCTCCCCCTGTCTTGTGGAGATCTATTCGATGTAATCTTCTTTTGCGGTGTGTTTGTCGAGATCCGATAAATTGTGGGTTTATGATCAAGATTATCTATGAACAATATTTGACTCAAATCTGAATTCTTTTATGTATGATTGGTTATCTTTGCAAGTCTCTTCGAATTATCAGTTTGGTTTGGCCTACTAGATTGATCTTTCTTGCAATGGGAGAAGTGCTTAGCTTTGGGTTCAATCTTGCGGTGTCCTTTCCCAGTGACAGCAGGGGCAGCAAGGCACGTATTGTATTGTTGCCATCAAGGATAAAAAGATGGGGTTTATATCATATTGCATGAGTTTATCCCTCTACATCATGTCATCTTTCTTAATGCGTTAATCTGTTCTTCATGAACTTAATACTCTAGATGCATGCTGGATAGCGGTCGATGTGTGGAGTAATAGTTGTAGATGCAGGCAGGAGTCGGTCTACTTTTCTCGGACGTGATGCCTATATACATGATCATACCTAGATATTCTCATAACTATGCTCAATTCTATCAATTGCTCGATAGTAATTTGTTTACCCATCACAAATACTTATGCTATCTTGAGAGAAGCCACTAGTGAAACCTATGGCCCCCGGGTCTATTTTCCATCATATTAATCTTCCAATACTTTGCTATTTCTATTGCCTTTTATTTTACTTTGCATATTTATCACAAAAATACCAAAAATATTATCTTATCATCTCAATCAGATCTCACTATCGTAAGTGACCGTGAAGGGATTGACAACCCCTTTTTCGCGTTGGTTGCGAGGTTCTTGTTTGTTTGTGTAGGTGCGAGGGACTCGTGCATGGCCTCCTACTGGATTGATACCTTGGTTCTCAAAAACTGAGGGAAATACTTACGCTGCTTTACTGCATCACCCTTTCCTCTTCAAGGGAAAACCAACGCAGTGCTCAAGAGGTAGCAGAGCCTAGCATGTACATACATGGCCTCGGAACACTGAGACTGAAAGGTCGAACGTGAATCATATAGTAGATTTGATCAACATAGAAATGTTCACCATTGAAAACTAGTCCATCTCACGTGATGATCGGACATGGTTTAGTTGATATGGATCACGTGATCATTTAGATGACTTGAGGGATGTCTATCTAAGTGGGAGTTCTTAAGTAATATGATTAATTGAACTGCAATTTATCATGAACTTAGTCCTGATAGTTTTTGCATATCTATGTTGTAGATCAATGACCGATGCTACCGTTCCACTACAAGAAATATGTCAACTTGCGACAATCATTATTGGTCACTGAAAGGTCATTGTTTTTCATTTGCGACCTTTTTGTGACCAAAAACAGATGGTCAAAAGCTGACGGTCGTAAACTGAAATTCACTACCTTCTTTGTGATATGTAAAAGGTCATTGGTTCTTTGACCAAATTTTTGGTCACTAGCAGCCTCCCCAAGCCACGTAGGATCCAGCGTGGCAAGCTGACGTGGATAAGAATCAACCAGGTCCAATTCGGTGTCTATATGGGCCAAGCCCATTAATTCAGCCCATTTATGTTTTTTGTCAATTTTCATCAGCTGCTTGGGCCAAGCCCATCAATTCAGCTACATGGGCATAGCCCAACATTTTAGCCTTTTTATTTTTGGGCCATGGCCTTTGTTTTCTTCTTTTTTCAAATTCTGGTAAGTGGGTCCGAAATGTCAGGTTCTATGTTGTGGGTCCCTCATGTCAAGGTCATGTTCTTCATATTTCAATATGCCAGTGAATAAATAACAAATATTTAAATTCAAACAGACAGAAAACACATGTAATACTTCAAATAACAATAGCTAAAATCAGTATGGAGCTCTTGCTCTACCAATAACACGTAATACAATTGGAATCACAATATTACAAGCTCTACAATTGTGATAGCTGGATACAGTACTTTACAACTCCACAATTGTCTTCAATCTTCTTCAGAATGGAGCTCCTGTCAATAGCGATCACAAACTGGGCACATGCTCCTGTCATATGAACAATATTCCATACTCACTAGACGACCATAGTCAGGATTAGGCTGTGACCTTCATTACAAACAGCAATATGAACTTCCATCCCTTCCACAGTCACCCTGTTACATGCATTTCGAAAACTAACTAGTCAAGGATTGGTGCCAACTTGCATTAAAAAAAGATATATAAAAAGATTCCATACGGACTCGCATTCTAGAAACTAACTAGTGAAGTATCACATATATTGTTGTAAAGGCATTCCATACTATTAATATGGAGCAAATTCATGCAGATACAACATGTCTCGCTAGTTCAAAGCGGAGCCACATGAAGCTTACCATTGCCCAATGGAATTATTAGCAAAAGGGCTAGGTAGATGGCGAGACCAACACATATTATCCATCCCTGGGTCCTCCAGCTTCCAATGTGTTGCCTCCTCCTTGCCCTTCCTTCAAGAAAAATAACTTCCTTCAAGAAAAACAACACATGGTCAACGCTGCCCTAATATAGCAATCAAGAGTGCTCTAACTTTTGACATGGTTAGCTTCTATTTTTCTGGACATTTGGATCAACATACATCCAAAACTAGCTAAATATGAGCACAAGCTTGACTCGTATAACCAACAATTTATTGATGAAAATCATTAATCAGGAACTAAATATAACATTTCGACAATCAACAAATGTTTGGTAAAATGACAACTTAAGAAGAAAATAGGCACTCAAGCAGGAGTGCCCACACATCCAATCACCAATCATATAACCACTGATAGCAAGCTAGTTCAGTTTCAGAAATGAACCAAATTCATGAGACCAGCAGCAAATAACGCAACCCAACCAACGAAGCACTTGAGATAGCCTCGGTTCACCCCGGGCTGGAGAACTTGGTGGGCAACACCAACAGTAAGTCTTCGCTCCATTAGTGCTTGCACAGGTACGCCTGGCCAAGGGAGTAGTCCAGCGCTCGTTCCACAGGGACTGCCACCGCACTGCTGGACTCGCATATACCTGCCAACATCACGATACTATAAGATAATTATAATCAGGAAAACTCACATTGATTCAAGCATATTACTTGCTGGGGGTACCATAAAACATCATTATGTGGCTACAATTTTTTTGCTTTCTATATACCATTATCATCAATCTCAGATTTAACAAAGCAAGAACTACAAATGCAATGTAGCCTCAAGTTTAACAGAGCAATAACTACAAATGCAACATAGCCTCAAAAACTAAGTTTGACATGTCATTTTAAATATGTGTCGACCTTTATTTACTTCTATTCTTGGATGAGAAGGCTAGAGCAAAGTTAGCTTTCTTGTCTGCGTAAGGATGAGAAATAATAACTGTAGTGTTGCAACATAAGGACAGTACAGATACCATAATAAGTTTCAGGAACATCACATCTAGCAGAGTTGCAGAGATGGCACAAAATTCTTCTATGCAATTTTCAACATATTTTTAATAATTTTCATAAGCAATGAATCATGACAAACAAATTATGAGTTATGAAGTGGTTTCAAACTATAACAGTGAAGGACTAGACCCGCAAAACACAACGATGTATAGGCATTAAACGTACACAACAAGTAATAAGAACAGAGACCATAAATGATACTAATCAAGGATAAAAATAGGTAGGTATCATATAATTCTAATCAAAATCATACATTGAATTCATTAAAGGCTACAGATATAGAAGTATCATGCAACCAAAAGGGTTAAGACCATACACAAGGATCAGTGTTAGCAGAATTGAGATATATTTGTACAGGGTAATGAAAGGTGCCAATCCAGTGCAAGATAATAGAGCAAATATGTCAAAGTTATTTAGATTTGCTAATGGGTTTGTCACACTACCAAAATTCAAGATAAACCATGACAGGGAAACGAGTGAATTACAACAAAGGAGACATCTAGTTTGACTACCAGTACCACAATCATTGAGTGAAAGCAAACACCAGAGAATTCAGAAATTTTCTGAACTGAATGCAAGCAAGTTTCCACATGACATAACAAGTCTAGAGTCTGTAATTAGATTAGATGTTCTAACTCATGAGCCACATACATAGAGACCTACTGGAATCTGCTTACGCTTAAACTGGAAAGAGAACAAAAGAAACTGAACCTAACTATGCAATAGAGAGAGATAGCATGGGGGGATGACCTATGGACCAAATTGTCCTTCACCAGATCATTCAAGGGAGCAAAACATCAGTAGCAGACCTTGCATGTTCCTTCACACAACTAGATCGGAGCAACCTGCAAAGAAACGCATGAATGAGATGGGGAGATGGAGAAGAAGAAGATAAGAGAAGTGGAGGAGCAAGTGACGAACCTGAGATGGTGCTGCTCCTCCTAGGTCGCAATGGACAATCTGATCCCCACATAATCTTTCTCGCCCTTCCTTCACAAGACCAGATCAGCTCTCTTCACAAACCTACAAAAAAGCAATCATATGCAAGATACGTTAAGTGTACCTGAAATGTCTATAGAGTATGGAGTGAATAAAAGATAGTCTTGTCGGATTCATCAAATGCAATGGTTTGAATGGACCTTGAGGATCCCACCTATTTATTCCAGAAGAAGTATCATCATCAGTAACCAATCATATTCAAAGGAAAAACTTATCGCGCCCTTCGCTTTGAGCATCTTAACATACAGACTATGCTAAGTGATGCACTGGCAGGGTGACACCAAAGAGCAAAAGCCTTAGACAGAATCCATTGCCACAGAGATGCATTCGCAACTACAACCCAATCTTATAGGATTATAACGTGAACATGAATTGGCCAATACTTATTAGAACCAAGAATCGCATGACACATAGCACCACAAAGTATGTACAGAAACCCCACAACTTGCTCGCAAGTTGCAACACAGCTAATAAGTACTAGAAAGCACACTTATAGCCAATAAGATCTGTTCTTCCTGATTTGCTTAAATACTGAGAAAATTAGTACAAGTGCGATCTGGTCGGTGTTTCTAGGCTCATATGATATGATGAGTTGACTGGTAGGCACCTAGAATACTGCTAGGTGGGATTCCAGATTAAAATGTTATACTATTCACTACTTGGTAGGACTTGTAATCGCATCAAGTATATCCCAGATGATGTAAATGGAAACTCTAAATCTACTAAGGAGTTGCAGCACTGCTAAGTAATAAAAATCACAAAGATGAACCCGCAGATCTAGCCCAATTATTCTTTGCACATCAAACACTGATGCGTCACTCAAAGTAGGATCGGAGTGTTTGTTCCATGATGGGCTAATAACTAAATGGCCGAGATTGACCGCCGCCATTGGGCAGCAGGGAGTGTGGCTGCTGCACCATCTGATCGATCGATTGCAATGGGGCCGCCAGCCCGATCGAGATGGCACATGGAAGAGGAATCAGAAGGAGCGATCGGGACCAAGCAATATACAGAGGGGGGCGGGATCGAGGAGCGCGCGTGCGCGATACCTTGGAGGTACTACTGCTGCTGGTGCTGTGGCGGCTGGTCGTCCTTGGCGGCGGCCTTCTTGCTGGCCTTGGAGGGCTTGTCGGGGTCGTCGTCATCCCCTCACGCACGGGCGCGCCGACCGTCATGGTTCCGGCGACCTTCGACGGAGAGGGGGCGTCGGCGTCCGTGGAGCGGAAGCAGAGGAGGTCGAGGGAGCAGAGACGAGCACGAAATAGTTGCTGGAGTTGCAGATGGTGAAGACGGGCGTGCCAGTGAGCGCGCGTGCGACCTCGTCGAGCCCGAGCGTGAGAGACTGGGCGGCGCTATGGGGCCTCGGCGGGCGCACCACGGCAAGTGCGGGGCGGCGAAGCGAGAGGCGAGGTGGAGAGGTGGTGCTGGAGGAAGGAGGAGGCGGCGGCGAGGGGGTTGGGAGGCGGGGAGTGGGAGGGGCAGGACGTGCGGCGGCGGGGGCGATCTGAATCGGGGGGAGAGGATGAGAGGGAGGGGATCGATGGGAGTTAGGGTTTGGGGTAGTTGGGCTGCGGGTGGGGTTTACTTTTTCTTTTTTTCTATTTTTTTTCTTTTAGATAAATGGGATGGATGGATGTGTTCCATGTCATCGATCCATGGCACACACGTTTCAACCAATGAGAACAAAGCTTACATAATTGTGTTTTTTCTTTTTGTTTCTCTTATATTTTTGCACATGGGTGCATTTTGGAATGGTATAGTTTGTTCAAATGATCTCGAATTGTGCAAAAGGGTGCATATTGGAATGGCAAACAATGTTGCCTAAGGAAGTTTTCATTTTCTTTGAATGAAAAATTTATTTTACATTTTTTGAGTGCCCAAAATGAGTTTTTTTGTGAAGGACGTACAATATATTTGTTGCAAAATTGGACCAAATCAATTTTCTAAAATATTAGACCATGTTTAATTTAAAATTGAAAAAATGGTTGGGTGTCAAAGTATTTGATCCACCTCTCATGAAAAAGACAAATTTCCGCCGATTCAGTAGGAAACGGGTCAAATTTGAACTGCAGCTACCTCATAGTTTGCTCTTTATTTTTTTCTAAAATTATTTCTAGGTACATAAGTATCTATTTAATCAGAGAAACACCAAAAGTTTTCCAAGATCCAACCACTAGCTAGGAACGGGCATGCCCGCCGTTTTGACAGCATTTTGAAACATGCATGAAAACTTCAAAAAAAAATCAAAAAATTGGAAAACCTTCGCATTGTGTCATTATATGTGGCCAAGTCCCAGGAAAAATAATAAACTTGTAATACGACAATTATTTTAAAAAAGTGTTCTTAGAAATGAGCTATCATGTGTGGAGATCAATGACTTTCAAGCCAAATGATCAATCTTATGGCCACATTCATGGCGTCGTTTGTTTAAATGATCATATATTGTGCACAAGGGTGCATATTGGAATGGCAAACTATGTTGCCCAAGGAAGTTTTCATTTTCTTTGGATGAAAAAATCATTTTCCATTTTTCGAGCGCCCAAAATTAGGTTTTTTGTGAAGAACCTACCAAATAATTGTTGCAAAATTGGACCAAATCAATTTTCTAAAATATTAGACCATATTTAATGCACAATTGACCAAATGGTTTTGTGGCAAAAGCTTTTATCCACCTCTCGTGAAAAAGACAAATTTCTGCCGATTCAGCTGGAAGCGGGTCAAATTTGAACTGCAGTTGCCTCATAGTTTGCTATTAATTTTCCCCAAATATCATTTATAGGTACAAAAGTATCTATTTAATTAGAGAAACACCAAAATTTTTCCAAGATTCAACCACTAGCTAGGAACGGTCATGCCCGTCGTTTTGACCGCATTTTGAATCGGGCATGAAAAATTCAAAAAATTGGAAAACCTTCGCATTGTGTCATTATATGTGGTCAAGTTCCCAGGAAAGATAATAAACTTGTAATACGGCAGTGTTATCAGAAACGAGCTATCATGTGTGGACATCAACGGCTTTCAAGCCAAATGATCAATCTTATGGCCACATTCATGGCATAGTTTGTTTAAATGATCTCATATTGTGCACAAGGGTGCATGTTGGAATGGCAAGCAATGTTGCCAAAGGAAGTTTTTATTTTCTTTGGATGATAAAACCATTTTCCATTTTTTGAGCACCCAAAATGAGGTTTTTTTATGAAGGACCTACCAAATAATTGTTGCAAAATTGGACCAAATCAATTTTCTAAAATACTAGGCCATATTTAATGCACAATTGAGCAAATGGTTGGGTATCAAAAGCCTTGATCCACCTATGGTGAAAAAGACAAATTTCTGTCGATTCAGCTGGAATCGGGTCAAATTTGAACTGCATCTGCCTCATAGTTTGCTCTGTTTTTCTTCAGAAATCATTTATATGTACATAAGTATCTATTTAATCAAAGAAACATCAAAAGTTCTCCAAGATTCAACCACTAGCTAGGAACGGTCAAGCTCGCCATTTTGACCGCATTTTGAAACGGGCATAAAAAATTCAAAAAAATTCAAAAAATTGGAAAACCTTCGCATTGTGTCATTATATGTGACCAAGTTGCCAGGAAAAATAATAAACTTGTAATACGGCAATTATTTTAAAAAAGTGTTCTTAGAAATGAGCTATCATGCGTGAAGATTCATGGCTTTCAAGCCAAATGATCAATCTTATGGCCACATTCATGGCATAGTTTGTTCAAATGATCTCATATTGTGCACAAGGGTGCATCTTGGAATTCCAAACTATGTTGCCTAAGGGAGTTTTAATTTTTCTTTGCATGGAAATTTCATTTTCCATTTTTTGAGTGCCCGAAATGAGTTTTTTTGTGAAGGACCTACCATATATTTGTTGTAGAATTGGACCAAATAAATTTTCTAAAATACTAGGACATATTTAATGCACAATTGAACAAATGGTTGGGTGTCAAAAGCCTTGATCCACCTCTGGTGGAAAAGACAAAATTCTGTCGATTCAGTAGGAAGCAGGTCAAATTTGAACTGCAGCTGCCCCATAGTTTGCTCTTTATTTTTTCCAGAAATCATTTATAGGTACATAAGTATATACTTAATCAGAAATACATGGTTTGGTGGCGATACATCAAGGTTTGGACGGGTGGCCGAGGGCCCCAACACTAGAGCGCGTAAACTCGCATGCCCGCCGCGTGGTCACCGCGTGACCGTGGCATTGCCATGCGTTATGGGCGGCCTAGGCATGTCTAGTGGGTTGGGCACTCCCCAGGTAGGTGCTAGGAAGAAAATTACAACATAAGATTCTCATGAGGAGACCGAACTTTGCTCAAACATGAATTAGCAGCCAAGTGTTTGATTTGATGTACAGGAAATGCACATGGCCAATGGGCGTGAATTTTGGCTGAGGATGATCATCTACTAAGAAGACTGTCTTCACAAATTTTAAGCTCAAAAGGAGGAGCCTAGGTGGTACTTGCTTTGCAAAGTACCACATCGGACAGAAATATGAATGTTGAAGCTGGGCTCAAAATAATGAATGGATTGAGCTGAAATTTGGTGGAGGATGGTTATTTGGGCATAGGAAACCACTGTAGAAAATTGATACCATTTGGACATGCCAAAGTGGTACTTCCTTCACACTACTCTTCTCTGGACAGAAACTTGGGAAAATTAGTGAGAGAAATTTGATAAATGAAATGATCTCAAATTTGGTGTAGGTAAGTTACATAGCTACGGTCATGCCCTGGTAAATTTTCAGATCATTAGGGTAAGCCTAGCTAGTACTTACTTCACAAAGCTTCTCTTGAGATAGAAACTTTGGATTTTTTGAGAAAAAATTACCAGGGAAATGGAGCTGAATATTATCATGTGGCAATGATTTGGGTATGGAAGAGTGCCCAAAAAGTTTGAGGGTAATAGGAGGGGTCTAGATAACACTTGCTTTGCTGTGTAATAAGGACGCACCTCCTTGCGTGCGAAGATGTAGCTGGTGGGTCCAGCTATCAGCCTCACCATGTAGAGTCCTATTCCGATGGGTCATTCGTTGAACACGTTGACCACGCCGCGCTGGGAGCACCAATGCGGTGGACGACGGCGAGGCCTATCAAGGGAATGACTCGGAGCCAGGGAAGAATCTGTACTGGTTGCCCACGCGGAGGGGAGTATGATGGTTGACTGTTCGGCTGTGGCGTGAGGCTGCCGTGCCGGAAAATAATATGGGGTGTGGGTGACTAAAGGGAAAGCCTGGCCAACGTAGGAGTAGGGTGGGGCGGTGAGGCCTGCGCGGTAGCACAACCGGCCACGAGAGGCAGGAGCAGGAGGTACAACCGGCTCTGGTTTAGACGGCTGGAGCAAGAAGATCAGAGGTTGACTAAGCAGTATGGCCATTGGATAAACATTCAGCGGCCACTGCTGCTAGAATCGTTTGTTGACTAAGTTGACAAAGCCGTGCGTACGTGTCAATTTAGTAAGCCCACAAGTTAGCATCCAAATCTCGTGTGTCCCAGGTGTCACTGGAAGAAATAGTATTTTCGTGTAATAAGGAGGCACTTTCTTCCGTGCAAAGATATAGCAGGTGGGTCCCATCAGTCAGGGGGAGCAATCATGTTTTCGCATAATGAGGAGGCACTTGCCTGTGTGCGACCATGGATGAAGTGGGTCACTACTGTCTGCATCTCCACGTACATTCCTGTTTCGATAGCTATCGTTTGTTGACCACGTTGACTACGCCGCACCAAGAGCATCAACATGGTGGACGACGGTCAAGGGAATGACCTAGAGCCGGCAAAGCCACACCACTCGATGCCCATGCTAAGGGAGTACGAGGGCTAAGTGGTTCGGCCACAGGGTGAGGCTTCAGTCGCCGAAAAATGACATGAGGTGCGGGTGGTTAGGGGGAAGGCCTGGCAACCGGTGGGAGTTGGGTGGACCAGTGAGGCCTCTGTGGCAACACATAAGGCAACGTGTGGAGTGAGCAGGAAGTCTTGCCGACACTGGTTTGGGCGGCTGGAGCAGGATCATCAGAGATTGAAGAAGCACGACGGCCATTGGATGGACATACAATAGTCACTGCTATCATGTATTGACTAAGTTGACAAATCCTTTCATATGCGTCAACCTTTATTTTTTTAGGAAAGCATACGCATCAACCTAGTAGACCGAAAAGTGAGCCTCCAAATCTAAAAAACAACATAAAACCCATTTGCCATTATTTTAAATAATTTACAACCCATTTGCTAATTTTAAGGATTTTTAAGCCCATATTCTTTTTGTTAGCATTACAACCCAACGAATTTTTGCATATTTCTGTGGGGTCCAAAATGTTTTTAATCTAGAAATTTCTAGTCAGATTCAAATAAATTTTAAAAATAATTTATATTAACTTAAAATCCAATGAAATTTTCCTCGCAATTTTTTTGATGAAATTTAAAATCTTGAAATAAAAAGAACCAAAATTTGAAACTAATTGCCGGTTTGTTGGGTTTTAAAAACTTACAGCCCATTTCTCATTACTTATAGCCCATTTTCTGGGCAAGCCGATTGCATCCCTCCTCGTCTTGACAGGTTTGCAGCCCAAGAGGGCTGACAAAAGCAAGTAGGCCTCGATTGGGTATTCTGCAAAAAAAATATAACTGTCTAGCCATTTTTAGAAAGAAAAAAAACTAGGATGGTCTTGTGGTAAACATAAAATAAAAGGACCGGCTAGACTGGCCACAGCCCCTGCACAACCCAGTTGATACCCTGCTCCGCCTCAAAAACAAAAGACAACGGGGCGAGCTGCTGGAACCCTACTTTGAGCCGCTCATTATGCAATTCTCTCCTTTATTAACTACATTCATAATGGCATGGGACCCAGATGTCAGAAAACCATTACGAGGAACCATTTTTTTGGGCTTGGAATAAGGAGGTACTTGCTTATGTACTGTCATGACCTTGGTAGGTCCGTACTATCATCCTATCCACGTACAACCATCTCTTGATTCCTCTTGGTTGTTGACCATGTTGACAACGTCAGAAGGCGGCGCAACAACAAGCAAACCAAGGCAGAGGACGATGACGAGGCCTCGAGCGGGAACGAAAATGAGCTGTGGAAGATGCACCGGTGTGGTCAGAAGCGGAGGGTAGTATGAGGGTTGGGGCGGGCTGGGGATGCCCTCGCTAGAGAATAACAGGAGGTGCGGGTGTATAGGGATGTCATGGCACCAGTTAGGGTACGGTGGGACAGCGATGCGTGCACGGCTGGGCAACAAGCCGTGTAAGGCGGGAGCAGGTGACCCCATCGGCACGGGTTTGGTCTGGTTGGCTGGAGCCTTTAGGAAGAAGACAAGTGATTGAAAAAGCATGATAGATGTTGGACTAACATTCAATGGCTTATGCTGCCAGAATCGTTTGTTCACTATGTTTTTTTGCGGGGAAGTTTCTTGACTAAGTTGACGAAACCTAGTGTATGCGTCAACCTAATAGGCCAACAAGTCAGCCTCTAAATCCAAGGCGGACAAATACAACCCATTCCAAACGTTCACACAGAAAGTTCAACATTCAGAGCAAAGTAACGTGTCTGATTCAGAGATAGAGGACTAAGCTTCCATGTTGACAACAAGCATAGCCAATTTAACTATCTACACCCACTAATACTCTAGTGTAGAAGTACTAACTTACTATCTAACTAGACGATGCAAGCCTCCATCTGCGGTACACGGTAAACGCCAGCACCGACATCCTACTCCTTGCTTTGGACTTGCCAGAGGTGCGTTAGGGCGCGCTTCTCGCGCGCGTTGGCCCTTTCCATGCCGTCGTGGTCCACCGAAGCTTCGGCTTCTAAGTGAGATACCCACTTGACGAGCTAGTAGTAAAACCCGATAGCCTCTAGGGCTATTTGCCGGGCTAGTTGCGGCGCTCTGCTCGCGACTCAGAGCGGTAGTGCGCTGGTCCTCCTCCATGCCCCACTAGCGGCGCAAATCGGTGATACGCTGCTCCTCCGCCAAGTGATCACGCTCCAACATGTACTCATACTCCGGATTGCCATCTAAAGAACAATAGAATGCCTCCTCCCTCCGCTTGCCTTCCCATGAAAAACCAAACACAAGCTCCGGCGGTGAGCGCCTCTGGTGTCTCCTATTGCGGACGGGCAGGGGCATGACAGACGTGGGGAGAGCCAGGGCAAGTGGCGAGCAACGACGGGCCAGTGGGGGCTTGTGAGGATAGGGCGAGTTGGGTGATGGTACCATCGGAGAATGCTAGGAACCAATAATTATAGACAGACGGAAGGTAAATCGGTGTGTCACGGGAAATGCCACGGTCAACGGAATTCAATGCATTAGCAGGCATGGGTTAGCATGCCAGCTTGGCGCGGAAAACTGAAAAAACTAAAATTATGACTGTGTCGTCCTGTCCCGTCAGTTGTGCGTCCCGTCCGTGCTCAGTCGCACATCGACATGATGGTCAACCGTGCACTTGATTCATCCAGATGATGTACGTGCGTGATCTGCCGGTTATTCGTGTAGGATCGAGTCGGTTGGATAGTGTGCATGTAGGATCACAATAACTGATGAGCATTCGTTGGGAGATAAGGCATTTGTGAATGTTTTTACTGGCAGTTTCTTCAGATTCGCATGGAATTTTCTTCATAAGAACAAGTCAGTTTCTTCAGAGGATGGCATTTTTATTCAAAAACTGCACCTATTGGTTCTTGCGTTGCAACTAATGCTGCTAGTATCGTATTAGTAGGCTAGATAGTGATCGATCAGTAACTTGTAAACACTGAGCAAAGAGAAATAAGGAACTGCTAGTAACTTATAAACACTGAGCACAGAGAAATAATGATGTTGTGCACAATAGTGAGCCGATTCATTCAAAATGTTCATAAGAGACTCACAGGCCTGGCTTTGTAATATGTTCACACTAATAGCCCGATTTCATAACCAACTAGTACGATTTCCGTACATAACATCAACATTTTTATTTTTATGCATCTTAATGATTCACACTGATACGTCTCCAACGTATCTATAATTTGGTGGTGGCTCCTTATCAATAAGCTTGGGGATGCTTGATACTCTCCAACATATCTATAATTTTTGATTGCTCCATGCTATTTTATCTACTGTTTTGGACTATATTGGGCTTTATTATTCACTTTTATATTACTTTTGGGACTAACCTATTAACCGGAGGCCCAGCCCAGAATTGCTGTTTTTTTGCCTATTTCAGTGTTTCAAAGAAACGGAATATCAAACGAAGTCCAAACGGAATGAAACCTTCGGGAACATGATTTTCTCACTGAACGTGATCCAGGAGACTTGGATCCTACTCCAAGGAACAGAAGAGGTGGTCACGAGGGTGGGGGGCACGCCCCCCCTAGGGCGCGCCCCTGCCTCGTGGGCCCCTCGGACCTCCACCGACGTACTCCTTCCTCCTACATATACCTATGTACCCCCAAACCAACAGATACGGAGCCAAAAACCTAATTCCACCGCCGCGTGAAGTGTGAGTAGTTTACCTCAGACCTTCGGGTTCATAGTTATTAGCTAGATGGCTTCTTCTCTCTTTTTGCATCTCAATACAATGTTCTCCCCCTCTCTTGTGGAGATCTATTCAATGTAATCTTCTTTTTGCGGTGTGTTTGTTGAGACCGATGAATTGTGGGTTTATGATCAAGTCTATCTATGAATAATATTTGAATCTTCTCTGAATTATTTTATGTATGATTGGTTATCTTTGCAAGTCTCTTCAAATTATCTGTTTTGTTTGGCCAACGAGATTGGTAGTTCTTCCAATGGGAGAAGTGCTTAGCTTTGGGTCCGATCTTGCGGTGTCCTTTCCCAGTGACAGAAGGGGCAGCAAGGCACGTATTGTATCGTTGCCATCGAGGATAACAAGATGGGTTTTTTATCATATTGCATGAATTTATCCCTCTACATCATGTCATCTTGCTTAAGGCGTTACTCTGTTTTTAACTTAACACTCTAGATGCATGCTGGATAGCGGTCGATGAGTAGAGTAATAGTAGTAGATGCAGGCAGGAGTCGGTCTACTTGTCTCGGACGTGATGCCTATATACATGATCATACCTAGATATTCTCATAACTATGCTCAATTCTGTCAATTGTTCAACAGTAATTTGTTCACCCACCGTAGAAATACTTATGCTCTCGAGAGAAGCCACTAGTGAAACCTATGGCCCCCGGGTCTATTCTCATCATATCAATCTCCATCACTTTATTATTGCTTTGCTTTTTTACTTTGCCTTTTACTTTTTACTTTGCATCTTTATATCAAAAATACCAAAAACATTATCTATCCTATCTATCATATCTCACTTACCGAGAAGGGATTGACAACCCCTAATCGCGTTGGTTGCATTGAGCTATTGTTTTGTGTAGGTACGAGGGACTTGTGCGTAGCCTCCTACTGGATTGATACCTTGGTTCTCAAAAACTGAGGGAAATACTTACGCTACTCTCCTGCATCATCCTCTCCTCTTCGGGGAAATCCAACGCAAGCTCAAGACGTAGCAAGAAGAATTTCTGGCGCTGTTGCCGGGGAGGTCTTTGCCAAAGTCAACATACCAAGTACCTATCATAATCCTTATCTCTCGCACTACATTATTTGCCATTTTCCTCTTGTTTTCCTCTCCCCCACTTCACCCTTGCCGTTTTATTTGCCCTCTCTTTTCCATTTGCCTTTTTCTCACTTGCCTTGTCGTCATGGCTAGTCTTATATCTTCCCATTTATCTCCCAAAAATGAAGTCCTAAATTTTAAACAAAGGGAGGGAGAAAATTTGAAAGACGCTTGGTATAGAATTTGCAATGCTCAAAATAGATCTACCAGGAAGCAATCTACTTCAGTTCTTCTTTGCAATTTTTATGTAGGTGCTAGTCCTTGGTATAGATATATCCTTGATACCATTACCGGGGGGAATTTCTTGGGTAGCCATACTTTTGGTTCTTATAATTTTATGATAGATTTATTTGGCTCACCACCTCTTTTGGTTAATGGAACTATGTTAACTTTGGAGCATGTTATGCAAAGGCTTGCAATTATTGAAAACAAAGTTTCTACCATTGAATCATTTGAAAATCTAGATAAAAAGATCCACAATCAAATTACCCAATATGGATCTAATGTAGGAATGACTTTGAAAAATATTAAGGAGAAGGAACCCATGGTTAATGACAAAATAAATCTAGACTCCACTAGAATCGATAAACTTGAGGGTATCATCTCCAACTTGGGAACCGCTTTTTATTCCGTAAAAAATACTCCAAGTCCTCCCACTAAAATTTCCAAGCTTATGTATATTCCTAAGAATAAGGGTGAATCATCTAGTAATGAAACTGCGGATCTTAAATCTATAAGTATTCATCCCAATCTTTTTGCTATCATTAAGGAACCATTTGCTCAAATGAATTTTTCGATCTTGTGCCTAAAAGTTTGATAATTACTATAAAGAAAGAAATTTCTACGAAAGATAGATGCCACATTGAAGAATTTCCTACCAAAGATGGCGAAACCTAGATCTATCCTTGCTTTTATGCCTAGCTAGGGGCGTTAAACGATAGCGCTTGTTGTGAGGCAACCCAATTTTATTTTAGTTTTTGCTTTTTTGCATATGTTTAGGAATAAATATTTGTTCTAGCCTCTGGTTAGATTTGTTTTTGTGTTTTAATTAGTGTTTGTGCCAAGTAAGACCGCTAGGATAACCTATGGTAATAGTGATTTGATTCTGCTGCAGAAAACAGAAACTTTGCGTGCACGAGAATAATTATAATAAATCACAGGAACGTGCTTTTTAGTTGATTATTTTTGTAGTAGATCAATAAACAAATTATCTAGAACTTCCTATTTTGGCTGAATTTGTTACGTTCCAGAAATTGGCGTTAGTTACAGATTACTACAGACTGTTCTGTTTTTGACAGATTCTGTTTTTCGTGTGTTGTTTGCTTATTTTGATGAATCTATATCTAGTAAAATAATTTATAATACATAGAAAAGTTGGAATACAGTAGGTTTAACATCAATATAAATAAAGAATGAGTTCATTGCAGTACCTTTAAGTGGTCTTTTGTTTTCTTTCGCTAACGGAGCTCATGAGATTTCTGTTGAGTTTTGTGTTGTGAAGTTTCCAAGTTTTGGGTGAAATCTTTTGATGGATTATGGAACAAGGAGTGGCAAGAGCCTAAGCTTGGGGATGCCCCTGGCACCCCCAAGATAATCCAAGGACACCAAAAAGTCAAAGCTTGGGGATGCCCCGGAAGGCATCCCCTCTTTCGTCTACTTCCATCGGTAATTTTACTTGGAGCTATATTTTTATTCACCAAATGATATGTGTTTTGCTTGGAGCGTCTTGTATTATTTGTGTCTTTGTTTGTTAGTGTGACACAATCATCCTTGCTGTTAAGACCTTTTGAGAGAGCCATACATTGAAATTTGATAGAATACTCTATGTGCTTCACTTATATCTTTTGAGCGTTGTAGTTTTGCTCTATGTGCGTCACTTATATCTTTTGAGCCTTATAGTTTTGCTCTATGTGCTTCACTTATATCTTTTGAGCCTTATAGTTTTGATCTATGTTCTTCACTTATATCTTTTTGAGCGTTGTAGTTTTTCTCTTGTGCTTCACTTATATCTTTTAGAGCACGGTGCTGGATTTGTTTTAAAGAAACTATTGATCTCTCATGCTTCACTTAGATTATTTTGAGAGTCCTAATAGCATGGTAAATTGCTTAATGATAATATGCTTGGTATTCATGATTTGTAAAACTTTCTTTTGAGTGTGTTCAATACTAAGAAAAGTTTGATGCTTGATAATTGTTTGGAGATATGGAGGTAGTAATATTAGAGTCATGCTAGTTGAGTGGTTGTGAATTTGAGAAATACGTGTGTTAAAGTTTGTGATTCCCGTAGCATGCACATATAGTGAACCGTTATGTGATGAAGTTGGAGCACGATGTATTTATTGATTGTCTTCCTTATGTGTGGAGGTCGGGATCGCGCGATGGTTAACTCCTACCAACCCTTCCCCTAGGAGCATGCGCGTAATACTTTGCTTTAATGACTTCTAGATTTTTGCAACAAGTATATGAGTTCTTTATGACTAATGTTGAGTCCATGGATTATACACTTTTCTCCCTTCCACCATTGCTAGCATCTCTAATACCGTGCACCTTTCACCGGTATCATACACCCACCAAATACCTTCCTCAAAACAGCCACCATACCTACCTATTATGGCATTTCCATACCATTCCGAGATATATTGCCATGCAACTTTCCACCGTTCTGTTTATTATGACACGCTCCATCATTGTCATATTGCTAGCATGATCATGTAGTTGACATCGTATTTGTGGCAAAGCCACCGTTCATAATTCTTTCATACATGTTGCTCATGAATCATAGCATATCCCGGTACACCGCCGGAGGCATACACATAGAGTCATATTTGTTCTAAGTATTGAGTTGTAATTGTTGAGTTGTAAAGTAAATAGAAGTGTGATGATCTTCATTTTTTAGAGCATTGTCCCAAGTGAGGAAAGGATGATGGAGACAATGATTCCCCCGCAAGTCGGGATGAGACTCCGTACGGAAAAAAAGAGGCCATAAAAAAAGAGATAAAAGGCCCAAATAAAAAAATGAGACAAAAAGAGAGAAGGGACAATGTTACTATCCTTTTACCACACTTGTGCTTCAAAGTAGCACCATGATCTTCATGATAGAGAGTCTCTCGTTTTGTCACTTTCATATACTAGTGGGAATCTTTCATTATTATAGAACTTGGCTTGTATATTCCAATGATGGGCTTCCTCAAATTGCCCTAGGTCTTCATGAGCAAGCAAGTTGGATGCACACCCACTTAGTTTCTTTTGTTGAGCTTTCATATACTTACAACTCTAGTGCATCCGTTGCATGGCAATCCCTACTCACACACATTGATATCTATTGATGGGCATCTCCATAGCCCGTTGATACGCCTAGTTGATGTGTGACTATCTTCTTCTTTTTTGTCTTCTCCACAACCACCATTCTATTCCACATATAGTGCTATATCCATGGCTCACGCTCATGTATTGCTTGAAGATTGAAAAAGTTTGAAAATTCTAAAGTGTGAAACAATTGCTTGGCTGAAACCGAGGTTGTGCATGATTTAAATATTTTGTGTGATGAAGATAGAGCATAGCCACACTATATGATTTTGTAGGGATAGCTTTCTTTGGCCATGTTATTTTGAGAAGACATAATTGCTTTGTGAGTATGCTTGAAGTATTATTATTTTCTATGTCAATATGAACTTTTGTCTTGAATCTTTTGGATCTGAAAATTTATACCACAATTAAGAAGATTTACATTGAAATTATGCCAAGTAGCACTCCACATCAAAAATTCTCTTTTTATCATTTACCTACTCGAGGACGTGCAGGAATTAATCTTGGGGATGCCTGATACGTCTCCAACGTATCTATAATTTTTTATTGCTCCATGCTATTTTATCTACTGTTTTGGACTATATTGGGCTTTATTATTCACTTTTATATTACTTTTGGGACTAACCTATTAACCGGAGGCCCAGCCCAGAATTGTTGTTTTTTTGCCTATTTTAGTGTTTCGAAGAAACGGAATATCAAACGGAGTCCAAACGGAATGAAACCTTCGGGAACGTGAGTTCTCACCGAACGAGATCCAGCATACTTGGATCCTACTCCAAGGAACAGAAGAGGCGGTCACAAGGGTGGGCCCCCCCCCCCTAGGGCGCGCCCCCTGCCTCGTGGGCCCCTCGGACCTCCACCGACGTGCTCCTTCCTCCTACATATACCTACCTACCCCCAAACCAACAGATATGGAGCAAAAAACCTAATTCCACCGCCGCAACTTTCTGTATCCACGAGATCCCATCTTGGGGCCTGTTCCGGAGCTCTGCCGGAAGAGGGCCGTCATCACGGAGGGTTTCTACATCATCATAGCCTCTCCGATGAAGTGTGAGTAGTTTACCTCAGACCTTTGGGTCCATAGTTATTAGCTAGATGGCTTCTTCTCTCTTTTTGGATCTCAATACAATGTTCTCCCCCTCTCTTGTGGAGATCTATTCGATGTAGTCTTCTTTTTGCGGTGTGTTTGTTGAGATCGATGAATTGTGGGTTTATGATCAAGTCTATCTATGAATAATATTTGAATCTTCTCTGAATTATTTTATGTATGATTGGTTATCTTTGCAAGTCTCTTCAAATTATCTGTTTTGTTTGGCCAACGAGATTGGTAGTTCTTGCAATGGGAGAAGTGCTTAGCTTTGGGTTCGATCTTGCGGTGTCCTTTCCTAGTGACAGAAGGGGCAGCAAGGCACGTATTGTATCGTTGCCATCGAGGATAACAAGATGGGGTTTTTATCATATTGCATGAATTTATCCCTCTACATCATGTCATCTTGCTTAAGGTGTTACTCTGTTTTTAACTTAATACTCTAGATGCATGCTGGATAGCGGTCGATGAGTGGAGTAATAGTAGTAGATGCTGGCAGGAGTCGGTCTACTTGTCTCGAACGTGATGCCTATATACATGATCATACCTAGATATTCTCATAACTATGCTCAATTCTGTCACTTGCTCAATAGTAATTTGTTCACCCACCATAGAAATACTTATGCTCTCGAGAGAAGCTACTAGTGAAACCTATGGCCCCCGGGTCTATTCTCATCATATCAATCTCCATCACTTTATTATTGCTTTGCTTTTTTGCTTTGCCTTTTACTTTTTACTTTGCATCTTTATATCAAAAATACCAAAAATATCATCTATCCTATGTATCAGATCTCACTTGCCGAGAAGGGATTGACAACCCCTAATCGCCTTGGTTGTGTTGAGCTATTGTTTTGTGTAGGTACGAGGGACTTGTGCGTAGCCTCCTACTAGATTGATACCTTGGTTCTCAAAATCTGAGGGAAATACTTACGCTACTCTGCTGCATCATCCTCTCCTCTTCGGGGAAATCCAACGCAAGCTCATGACGTTGCAATAGTGCAACTTATTTGTGGCACTGCCGTTTAGGTCATACTGGTGTAAAGCGCATGAACAAACTCCATACAGATGGCCTTTTGGAATCACTTGATTATGAACCACTTGATGCTTGTGAACCATGCCTCATGGGCAAGATGACTAAGACTCCGTTCTCCGGAACAATGGAGCGAGCCACTGACTTATTGGAAATAATACATACTGATGTATGCAGTCCAGTGAGTGTTGAGGCTCGCGGCGGGTATCATTATTTTCTGACCTTCACAGATGATTTAAGAAGATATGGGTATATCTACCTAATGAAACACAAGTCTGGAACATTTGAAAAGTTCAAAGAATTTCAGAATGAAGTGGAAAATCATCGTAACAAGAAACACTACTAGGAAAAGGGCTATAGATGAGATGGACACTAATGGCGCACCTTGTATTGGTGCGCCATTAGTGTGGAAGACACTAATGGCGCACCAGGCACATAGTGCGCCACTAGTAACAAACTTTATTTTATTTTATTTTTCCAAACATACTAATGGCGCATCATGGCTCGGTGCGCCATTACTAGTGCTAACTAGTAATGGCGCACCGGCCAAACAGTGCGCCACTACTGTTGTTTTTTTTTATTCTTTTTTTTCAAAACTACTAATGGCGCACCGTGGCATAGTGCGCCATTACTAGTTTAAACTAGTAATGGTGCACTGTGCCACGGTGCGCCATTAGAATATATACTTTTTTTATTTTTTTGCAAAAATTCTAATGGCGCACTAGCAGCAGGTGCTCCATTAGTAACCACGGTTACTACTGGCGCATTTGCATATGGTGCTCCATTAGTAACCTGGGACCAACAAGATATTTTGGACAGTCCACCTACCCACTCACTTTCCCCACTTCATTCTCTCCACCTCCTCCTCCAAGCTTGTCTCGGCTGCCTCCTCCTCCTCACCTCATTTGCACCATAGATTCATCCAAATTAAGTGGTTAAATTACCTTTTTTGATAGGTAAGTAAGGGAGGAAGCTATCTTTATGTTGTTCTCCCTCTCCAACAACATGCACATGCACTTTTTGTGGCCTAGCTAGATCTATGTATGTTCGTGGTGTTGCATATATTTGTGGTGTTGCATATATGTTTGTGTTTGCAGGTACCGGTATTTGAAATGTGATAGTTGCCAATATTTTGCCGGAATGTTGATTCCTTTCTGTTTCGGCGAGAATTTTGGCACTATGCATTCTTTTTGGTCCTATTTTTAGGAAAAGTCATGCCAAATTTTTTCTTGGTTCTAAAATATCGTTTTGCTCTACCCCACAGGCGACCATGGTCCGCACGATGACCGAAGGCATCGTGAATAGGTTTTTTAGCTCCGCGAAGGCCGAGATGCTTCAAAAGAACGAGACAGAGATAAGATGTCCGTGTCGAAGATGCAAGCTGAAGAGCCTTATTGCGGACCCGGATTCCGGGCAGGTGCGGGACCACCTGCTCTTGCGTGGTTTCATGGATGGCTATCGGTGGCAAGGTGATGAAGATGACTATGAAGTCGTCCATGGGGGCCGGGCAAGAAATGAGGAAGGGCAGGAAGACAACCACCGCGGCTCGGGCGGGCGAGAAGACGAAGAATCTCTAGGACATGATCACGACAGTGATGCTGTACACAGTCATCATGTAGAAGATGCCGGACATGATGATGAGGAAGATGCTAGAGCAGATGAAGGGCATGATCATGAAGATGAAGATGCCGACGGAGCAGACGATGATGGACCATCGATGGGCTGGGTGCAAGACCCTCATATTCAAGAGCTGCTTCTCAAGCAGACGGATAACGCAAGAGTTGCCGCCCGAGAGAAAGCTAAGCTGGATCAACTGGAGATAGACGCGGTTACTCCATTGTATGAAGTATGCAAACCAGAGGATACCCGCCTGAAAGTAACGCTCATGGCTCTGGAGATGAAGGTAAAACACAAAATGACCGACGCATGCTTCGACGAGAACATGTCATTCTGGCACGAACGTCTTCCCAGGGGGAACAAGTGCCCGGCCAGTTTCGAGGAGGCGAAGAAAATCGTGTGTCCTATGGATTTACCGCACGTGAAATACCATGTGTGCATGAACAATTGCATCATTTATCGGGACGAGCACACGGAGTCTACCATATGTCCCATGTGCGGCGTCACTCGATACAAGAAGAGGAAGAAAGCTCCTCGAAAAGTGGTGTGGTACTTTCCGCTCACTCCTCGTCTGCAGCGGTATTTCGCGGACCCTAAGGTAGCAAAGCTCCTGCGTTGGCACGCAGATAGGGAGGAGAAGAAGCAAGAAGATGACGCAAATGATCCGGAGATAAATAAAAAAGACAAGATGCTGAGTCACCCAAAGGATGCGAGCCAGTGGCAAGCGTTGAACTTCGAACACCCAGAATTTGGGAAGGATCCAAGGAACATCATGCTGGGCGCGAGCACCGATGGAGTCAATCCGTTTGGCAGCCAGAGAAGCACACATAGCACCTAGCCTGTGTTTGTGTGGATGTACAACCTTCCCCCCTGGTTGTGCATGAAGAGGAAGTACATTCACATGAGTATGCTAATTGAAGGGCCGAAACAACCAGGGAACGACATCAATCTGTATCCGGGGCTGCTGAAAGAGGAGCTAGACACGCTGTGGAAAACGCCAGCCAATACATGGGACGCTGCAGAGAAAGAATATTTCCCTATGAGAGCCACACTGCTCACGACGGTGCACGACTATCTCGGTTACGGATATCTCGCGGGGCAGGTGGTCCACGGATTTTCTGGATGCGTCAGGTGCATGGATGACACAACGTATCGCCAGCTAGATAGAGATCCGGGTCTTTGAAACTCGTGTTCATGGGACATCGAAGGTGGCTTTGCGACGATGACCCGTGGAGGAAACGCAAGGATCTGTTCGATGGTGAAACCGAACCCCGAAGACGCCCGTGTACGAGGAGCGGCGAGGAAATAGACTAGTTGTTGAAAAATTGGAAAGATTGCCCACTGCCGGGAAAGAAGCAAAAGGCGCCAGAGCCGGGAAAGAAGCGAAAGGCGCCAGAGCCGCTGCTGAAGGTATGGAAAACAAGGTCTGTTTTCTTGGACTTGCCGTACTGGAAGATCCACCGTGTGCCTCACAACCTTGATGTCATGCATATCACGAAGAACATGTGCGAGAGTCTGCTTGGTACCCTGCTCAACATGCTAGAGAGGACCAAAGATGGGCCGAAAGCAAGGGCAGACTTGAAATCAATGGGCATCAGGGAGGAGCTTCACGCTAATGATCATGATGATGATGATGATGATGAGGCGAAGCAGGACACGAAAAGTCGTCGCAAAGGCAAAAACTCCAAGAAGACCGGAAATGACTACCCTCCCGCGTGCTTCACTCTAAGTCAGGAGGAGATCGAGCAGTTTTTCACCTGCCTCGTAGGAGTAAAACTTCCTTACGGTTACGATGGGAAGATAAGCAAATACCTAGACCCAGCGAAGCAGAAGTTCAGCGGGATGAAGTCTCACGACTGTCACGTGCTGATGACGCAGATACTTCCAGTTGCAATCCGTGGGATCATGGATGCGCACGTCCGTGAAATGCTATTTGGCCTATGCAACTTTTTCGACGTCATCTCTCGGAAGTCAGTTGGCGTGAGGCAACTCAGAAGGCTACAGGAAGAGATCGTGGTGATACTATGCGAGCTTGATATGTACTTCCCACCCGCATTCTTCGACGTTATGGTGCATCTGCTGGTCCATATCGTGGAGGATATCATCCAACTCGGGCCGACGTTCCTGCACAGCATGATGCCATTCGAAAGGATGAATGGTGTCATCAAAGGATACGTTCGCAACATGTCACGTCCAGAGGGAAGCATAGCGAGGGGCTTTCTGACCGAAGAGTGCATCTCCTACTGCATGAATTATCTAGAAATCGAGGACCCTGTTGGTCTGCCCGTCAACAGGCACCTCAGCAGGCTCGCTGGATGGGGTCACCATGAGGGTCGCCGCGAAATGCATGTCGACTTCGAGGGTCGACTCGCCGACTTTGAAAGAGCAAACCTAGTCGTGCTACAACACATAGACGTGGTCGATCCTTGGGTGGTAGAGCACAAAACCTTTATTGAGAAGACATACAATGACCGAGGCCAACAGAGGACGGACGGAGATATAATCAGAGAGCACAACTCATGTTTCACGCGTTGGTTCAAGCAGAAGCTTTTGTCGTACCCTTTACATGAGGATTCTTCCGCGGAAGAACAACTCATATTCGCCTTGTCACAGGGCGCCGAGCACAACCTGATGACCTATGAGGCGTACGATATCAACGGCTACACATTCTACACCGAGGACAAGGACATGAAGAGCGATGGTTATCAGAACTCC
Source organism: Triticum aestivum (assembly GCF_018294505.1). Classification (NCBI taxonomy): domain Eukaryota; kingdom Viridiplantae; phylum Streptophyta; class Magnoliopsida; order Poales; family Poaceae; genus Triticum; species Triticum aestivum. The sequence continues at coordinate 679,016,303 of NC_057810.1, forward strand.
GGGGTAACAATGGAATCCTACACCGGTAACGACAAGGACAGATACTACGGAAGGATCAAGGAGATCTGGGAGCTGAGCTACGCTGGAGAGAAGGTCCCGATGTTCCGTGTCAGATGGGCCAAGAGCGTCCTAAAAGAAGACCAGTATTTCACCACCATGGTTATACCCGAAGCCAAATCCAAGACCGCGGGCGCAAACGTCACCGCGAAAAATGAGCCATGGGTACTAGCTTCCCAAGTGAACCAATGCTTCTTCATTACCGACCCGTCAAAGCCCAGTCGTGTTGTCGTGAGGAGAGGCAAAAGGAAGATCATCGGAATGGATGGAGTAGCCAATGAGCAAGACTTCGACAAGTATGGCGACCCGAAGATCAAACATGACGGTGACGATGAAGTAGCAGCATACACCACAAGAAGAAGCAGGACCACCCTACCTAAAGGACGTCCGTTCCACAGAAGAACTCCATTTGCGAAACAGAAGGGCAAGAAGATTGTGAACAGATAGCTAGCTAGCTAAGATCGATTGTATTTAAATTGTAGCCTTCATATTTCTCGATTGTATTTCATGGGCACTTTAATTTTGAACTCATGAATATTTTTTAAATTTCATGGACACTCGATCTCGATCCCCCTCCATCTCAATCGCTATCCCACCTCGCCAGATCCGGTCCCCCCCTCGCCGCCGAGCACCCCCCGCACCCTCTCCCCGCCGCTCCACCGGCCGCCGCCGCCGACCCCCTGGCCCCGCACCCTCCCC
>NC_057810.1:679018151-679019190 GCF_018294505.1 Triticum aestivum
CCGCCGGAGACTTGGAGCCTTGGAGCCGCCCGTCCACCAGGAGAGGAGGCCCCACGTCCACCAGGAGAGGAGGCCCGCGACCTCCCCGCCGTCTATCACCGCCTCCCCCAAGCTCGCCGTCTCCGCCCTCCGTCGTCTCCGCTCCGGTCACCACCTCATCATGGTCAGGTAACCCTCCTCCCTCTGCCTCTCTTCTCCTCTCTTCCTCCTCTCCTCCCTCTCGGCCATGCCCTCTTCTTCTCTCTTAGCTAGGTTTAGGTCAAATCCCTCTCGAATTTAGGTCAAATTAGGTCAAATCCTTCTCAAATTTACTGGACGCCGCTTTATGCTAGTATTTCATTTTTCATCATGCTCTATATGCCATTGCTGCTGCTCTGTGATGCCATACCCCCAAACATTATTTGGCTGGGATTCATTCATACATGTGTGTGTCTGTATAGTTAGTAAAGGGGTTTGTTTGTATGGAAGCAAGTTTGTGTGTGTGTTTACTAGTTACATGATGATCTAACAAGAAATATATTTATATAATGGTTCCCTTTATCTGACCTGGCATTATGCTTGAGAAGTGAAGAAAATAGTTGCTTGTGTTTGAATATTGGCTTGATGCTGGTTTTGAAGTTTGAAGCTGTCTGTCCATGTGAAAAGAGTCCAGTCTAGTCAGCAATATCCATGTGGTATATATCTCTGTCTCTGTCAGTATGTGTGTGTGTGTAGTAGGGTAGTAGTTGGGTTGGAATGGATTGAATGGATCAAAGACTGGACAGAGGTGGGTGGGAATGGATCAAGTCAGTCCCATCCATGCATCCATCCATTTGATGATGTAGTAGTAGTAGTAGTAAAGTTGGAGGAGGGATGTATTTTGAGAGGGATGTAGTAGTAGTAAAGTTGGAGGAGGTTAGTAGATGCTGGAGTAAAATTAATTTAACAAGAATGAAGGAAAGAAAGAAAGATGGAGGTGCTACTCTTGTAGTGGTACAACATGTCTTTCTGTTGACCAGGAGGTATTTGTGAAGGTTGATTCGGTTTCCCAGCCAGTCAC
>NC_057810.1:679019504-679028838 GCF_018294505.1 Triticum aestivum
GTTTTGATATGTTACAATCTTTGTAAGCATTGTGCTGCTTGTGGGTCTGAAGAAATAGTGATGTTGCTGTTTGAATCGATGTTCATGTCTGCTTGTATGTCGCTTCAGACTCTTCTTGTTGCCGTTTGTTTATGCCAGCAAGTTCTACTGTGATAGTTTATCTAATTTTAATTTGCTGCCATTTTATATACTGTGATAATTTAATTATGTTCCAGATTGACAGATAGAAACCTCTAATTTTAAATCTAGTGTACTATTTGAAGTTTGAAATTCTGTAGGTAAATTCATGAATTTTGCCGTTGTTTATGTGTTGTTATTTTTTTCCCTCTTTTGGCACACAGAAAGTTTGGTGCACTTGCCAGCAACAGTGGCATTTGAGCTGTGATTGTTGTTGACAGGCATTCAAACCTTGCGGATATCGTAGGGAGTTTGACGAAATATTTGCAAAGGATTGCTAGGTGAATGCAAGGCACCTCAAATTATGCTGTTTCAGCTGGGTACTTCTTTAATCGTTCTCATTTCCAGTTTTCAAATATATGTTTTGAGGCAAACAAATCAGCATTGGAGGCTCATCTTTATTACATATCAGAACTTGCAAACAAATCTGTGAAAGACTTGTAAAGTTGCTGGGTTTTGTCTCCGACCATTGTGTCATGATGAATTTGCAGGTACCCCGAGAGGCCCTTGAGTTTGCCGGAATGTCGATTAACTTTCGTTCTGACAAATTCGGGTACTCCATATGTCCTATTTTCAGCAAAGGTCATGCTGAAATTTTCCGTGAATTTTAGCATGACTTTGCTAAAAATCGGACATATGGGGTACTTGCTACTAATGCATGGGCCGGGGTATCTTAGTACTTAGTTTAGTAGGATCAACTGCCCTTTTATTCTTGTTGCATTAAACCATAGGTGGCAATAGAGCCAAGTGATTAGGCCCAACTTAGAATTCTCCTTAGCATCGATAAACCCTAGATGATAAACCCAACATAGGTGGCAATAGAGCCAAGTGATTAGTGCGAAGTGATTAGGCCCAACCTAGGGTGCCTCGGCATCGATAAACCCTAAATGATGAAAACTTAACTTAGCATTTAGGGTGCCTCGGCGTCGACAAACCCCAAATGATGAAACCTTGGCTTCTATAGGGTGCCTCGGTGTCGATGAGAACATAAATGATGTACGCTTAGGCTTTTAGGATGCCTCGGCGTCGACAAACCCTAAATGATAAAAGCTTAGCTTTTAGGATGCCTCGGTGTTGACAAACCCTAAATGATGAGACCATGATCTTGTTCCTTGACAATAACCAACTTTTTGACCAAACTTTTTTCCTATTTAGAGCGAAACATGGCCCACAACGACGAGGCCGGCGGTTCGGGTGGCAAGCAATTCTGGGAGCTGTCCCAGGAGTTGGAGGAAGAACCTCACCGCTATGAGGACACCGTGGAAGACACCGATCCTGACTACACAACCCCTAGTGGCGTCGGGGATGACACCACTGATGGTGCCGCCAAGGATGCCACAACTGATGGTGCCGCCAAGGATGCCACCACTGATGGTACCGCCAAGGATGCCACCACTGATGATGGCGGCGCACGCACAGATGGCAGCCAACCGAAGAGGCAACGGAAGGACCAGCGCCCGAACGCGCTCCGCACCGTCAAGGAGGAATTTACTCAAGTGGACTCCGACGGGAATCCAACGGAGACCAAACATATAGTCAAGGGGTACTCGGTTCAGCTCGGGTGCATTCTCCGGAGCACCATCTCGATCAACACCGAGAACCTTAGGCATAAGGACCGAGGGAATTTGCGCAACCTCCTCTTCACGAAGCTGCATGAACGATACAAGTTCCCCGCTGAATTTGAAAACACACGCCTCTCAGGGAATAAAGTGAATAGTGCCGCCCTCACGAGGATGAGCACGACCCTGTCTACTTGGAGAAGTGTGGTGAAGAGAATGATTGAGAAAGGTGATAGTTATGAGAAGATCAAGGCGAAAAATCCTTCGATCAACGAAGAGGACAACAAGGAGTTCAAGATCAAGTGCGAGAGCAGTGGAACCTCCGAATCAAGTCAATGGGGGAAAGAAATGCGGGAGGTTAACTTAGGGGAACACAAACTCGGTCCCAGCGGTTACAGAGTGGCGGAGCCTATATGGGACAAGGAGGACGCGGAGCGTGCCGAGCAAGGCCTACCGCCCCGCTTCGAGAAATACAGCAGTGACAAGCAGACCAGGAACTATGTCAGGGGCCGGTACAAGGAGGACCCGATAACAAAGGAGCTTACTAGGGATCCGAAGACCAGGGCGCTTGAGCTTGTTCTGGCGAAGGAGACTGAAAGCAGTAGCGCGGGGTCATCTCAGAGCACCCCTGCTTGGAACAACACTCTAAATAGGGCGTTGAACGTAATGAAAAACAAGGATAAGCTCAGTAAGCCATCGTCAGCTGGTCATGTGGCAAAGGCTTGTCCACAAAATGGTCGTCATACTATACCGCTGGTGGGCGAAAGGAGAAAAAGACCAGCTCTGAAAGCCAGTCACGCGAGGTTCAAGAACTCAAGGCACAAGTGGCACGAATTCCGGAGATTATCCAAGAGCAAGTGCAACAACAATAGGGATCGACGCTCACCATCATTATGCCTACCTTGATTCATGGGCTGACGACGTGGATTGCGGGTGGCCAATAGGGGCCGCCCCCGATTCCCAGCTTCACGGCCAGCAACTCGCACAACGCGCAGGCGGCGCCATTGGTGTCTCCGGCGGCGGCGATATTGGTGTCTCCGACGCTGGCATGACCAGCATTGGAGCTTAATGCACTCGGGTGTACGCCGGCCGTCACCTCGGCAGCAAGCGGCCCCTCCGTCAGTTGCACGTCCGCTATTAGCAGCGCCTCGATATTAGCCGAGCTCGACGCCATCATCACGGTAACTAATAAAGCCTCTCGTCCGAGGACTTCATCTCCTTTTGCCTTTGACTGGGCATCCCTGACGTCCTACATGTTTTCGCAGGGCGCCACCGATGTTCCGTGCACTCTCCTACACTTCATGAACCACGAGTTGGTCGATGTCGCCAAGGGCAAAATCGTTCAACCGGGCAACCCCGTGTTCCACGGTAAACCAATGCCAACCACCATGTATAGGGTTCAACTTGTTTGGGTGCTGTCAGGCTGCGACGAGTTGTTACCTCCGATTCGACCCGCCGGGGCCGACGAAGATGATCTGATGACCCTCAGCGCCTGCCTAAGCTGGCCTCTGCTTTGGCCGAAGAGCCAGATTTGTTTGGGGGCTGGGGACACCACCCCAAAGACAACACCGCCATTCGTGCCGGCGCCAAGCCATGGCAAGACCGCCGCAACGCTACCGGACATGCCGGACATCCCTATGGCACAAGATCCGAACATGCATATGGCACAGGATCTGGACGACGACGACAACGAAGATGGCCGTACATTTAGCAACGTCGATAAGTACTTTGCCAAACATGGGTATATTGACGAATTCTGCGGGCCTCTTTCTCAAGAACTCAACCCTACAAAAGACGACCGCGGTCTAGCTGGTACGGCGGAGAAACCCAATTGCAACAGGCGTCATCTGGCGTTCAGTTCTCAGGAGACGCCTCCAGCTGCCGACTTCACCGAGCCTCAGATAGCCGAGGTGCCAAATATTATCAGCCCAACACACTCAAGAAGGCGGTCTGTGAGCAGAACTCGGTCCCATTACAACAGAAGAAGAAGGGACGGAAAAGAAAGAGTAACAAGGGTGCGAGCCAGCCGACACCGAGTACGATCCGTGCTCAGGACGTGCCACTTTCACCTAAGGATATCTCGAGGAGGGTGCATGTGGCGGGTAGGGCGATGCTACCGACAAATGTGCTCAATGCTGACCCGGTGCTATGCGGAGTCTGCATGACAGTGTTCTTTCTTTGGAGAAGCGGCGTCTCAGAGAGAATGATGTGGCATACCTGGTTTTTGTGGCCAAGGTGCCAGAGGGCAAGGGCTTTGTGGATGGCACCATCGGGGGTACACGATCGTCCTGCAGTTTGATGACATCTTTGCTATGTTTAACCTTCATCCGCTGCACTACACCTTCGTTCGGCTGTTTTCGCTGAGTATGGAGATGCGGATCAGTAGAGACAAGACCCCGGACATCGTGATAGTCGACCCCTTCTACATGCGTGCCAAGATCTTGGGCAGCGCTGGCGACCGGCAAGTCGCGAGTTCTTACCTCGAAGGCGTCATTTTGGCAAACCCAGATAAGGATAACTTCCTCGTGCCTTACTTTCCCGAGTAAGTCATCCCCTCACCGCCCTGTAACATATGATTTCTTAGATTTTGATCGTTCTTTTTTTTCTAACATTCCGTGTTCTGTGCAGTGACACACATTGCACACTCATCCTCTTAAGCCCGAAATATTCCATGGCCACGTATTTCGACCCGGACCGTGACTCCAAGATAGACTACACAAATATCAAGAAAGTTCTTGATGATGTTCTTCCCGGCTACGCCAAATCTGGAGGCACCTTCGCCAAGCCAGTTCGTAGGCGGTAGAGCGCGCACGTGTTTTCCCCCAATACAAAGTTCTCCTGCGTCAAGCAGCCGCGTGGCGGTCAGAAGGATGCCTACTACGCCCTCCATCACATGCGGGTGATCGTACGGGACCATCATCACCTTCTGCTACCAAATAATCTCAAAGATTGGGCCGCGAGCTTGTCGGCAATCCAGGACGCGGACATCAGACAAGAATTCTTTCGCATCTAGTCAGAGTTTGCGGAAATTATCCATCAAGATGTCCTTCGTACCTCGGGGCAGTTCTACCTCAGACATCAACCGTCCAACAGTGAGATAGACACAACGCTACAAATGCAGGGTGATAATGCCCGCGATTTCATGACCATCACGACAGACAGCGGCTTCATCCATGCTCCGGTCCCATGAGTCGAGTCGACAGTAGTGATGCTATGTGTAGTTCTGAAACATTGATTGGCTCATGTTGTAATTAAACTTTAATGAACTTGTATGTCTCTTTGGTTTGGATAGTCGTTCAACTTAGATGTAATCGATGCTATTTATTAGTAGGACCATGAATCGTGCTATTAATGTCTTGCTTTTCTCTTCCGATCCATTTGTTGCATACTTATATATTGCTTATGTATTGTCTATTGTTTGGCTTGTGCATAGAGATGCCATCGTATGTCGTGTACAAGGGTACGGTTCCCAGAGTCTACGACGACTGGGAGGAGTGTCGGAGACAGGTTCACCATTTCAGCGGTAATAATTACAAAGGGTACACCACTAGGGCAGAGGCGGAATCTAGATACGCCCGCTATCTAGCGGGGGAGAGGAGGGAGCGCTGGAGGAACCGGATGAAGACCAGTTTCATCGCGATGACCGCAGCTCTCTTCTATGTGATGGTAGTTTAGATGATCGATATCGACTTGTAATGTGAAGACAAACTCGCTACTCGCGGTCTCGAGACTTGTAATGTTCTATCTTTGTTCGGTCTTTTGAATTCGGAGACTAATATGATGAATTGTATTCGGAGACTAATCTTCTATTGTATTCGATGAATCTGCTGTTGCTGTGTGCTGTTGTCTAAATTCTGTCCAATAATATATTTTGTAACCTGTGAAAATATCAGAAAAGAAAAAAATAACCCCTAATATTCATACTAATGGCGCACCACACAAGACACTAATGGCGCACTGTGATAATCACACTAATGGCGTATCACCCACTAGTGCGCCATTAGTATGCCAAAGCACATGGGTACATATGGCCCCCTGGGAGGCATTCTAATGGCGCACTGTGGGCTATACTAATGGCGCACTACAGCGGGTGCGCCATTAGAACACTAGATACTAATGACGCACCAGTGGCGCGCCATTAGAATTTAATTTTAATGGTGTGATTCTAGTGGCGCACCAGTAGTGCGCCATTAGTAGGCAAAACTGGTGTGCCACTAGCATGCCTTTTCCTAGTAGTGAAAGTAAAGTTTCTACGATCTGATCACGGAGGTGAATATTTGAGTTACGAGTTTGGTCTTCATTTAAAACAATGTGGAATAGTTTCGCAACTCATGCCACCTGGAACACCACAGCGGAATGGTGTGTCCGAATGTCGTAACCGTACTTTACTAGATATGGTGTGATCTATGATGTCTCTTACCGATTTACCACTATCATTTTGGGTGTGATCTATGATGTCTCTTACCGTCGGCTGCTGCTTCCCCATGATGTCCCCTCACCCCGCCGGCTGCTACTCCCCCTCGTGGGCAGCGATGGGTGCTTGTGCTCGCCCCGCCGGCCCGGACGCGCATGGCAGAGTCGGAGGCGCGCGCCGCCCGCTGTGGGAGGCAGCGGGCAAGGGAGACGGAAGCTGTGGAGAGCTCTATACGTCGCCGGCATGAGTTACCGGCGGAGCTCGACGAGGACCAGCGGCTCCTCGCGTGGCTCTACCGCCGATCACTTACGACGGTGCAGAAGGATGCTCGGCGGCTCCGCCGAAAGAACGCCAAGGCTCTTTGGCTTTCCATTGAGCAGTCCGAGCAGGAGGCGTAGGAGAAGGCGAAGGAGGCGACTCGGCTGGCCAAGCTCAGGTGCCAGCAGGACCGGCCCGTCCGGCGCCTGAAGAGCCTCGTCATCATCGACTCTTCCTCCGACGATGACGGCTCCTGCTCCGACGAATCGGACGATCCTCCACCAGCCGACAACGGGTACAGCTACGCCGGCGATCAGAAGGGGAAAGGGCCGGCCCGAAAGTGGTGGAGTTGATTTTAATTTCAAGTTTTAGATGTAGTATAAAATTGTCCGTCATTTATGTGAACTTTGGTGGATCTTTTGCTGAACTATTGTGCTATTTCTATGTCCGGAGCCGATCTACGTAATTTCATCAACGTCGCATAATATAGTATGAATATAGGAGTTCGGATATGAGAGACACAGATGTGTACACGCGATTTAAGGAGTGCCGGGTCACTGTCCGTGAGTGCTTCGGCGGGCGTTTGAGGGCCCGGATTTGCCAAGTCTGACTGTAATTGCTCTTATATTTTGGCAAGGACGGAGAAGATAACAGCAACCAGCAAAACGCAACTTGGTGGTAAATTGTTAATCCAACGCTCACAAAGAAAGCAGCAACAAGATCCTAAAAAAAAAGCAGCAAAATGAAAACAATCGACGGCTAGGTGCGGTCCACCGGGCGAGCAGCTCCCGGCATCGGTGACATAGCCGGACACGTCTCGCCGCGCACCACCACCCGCTTGGTTCACAGGCGACACCGGCGACCCGCAGCAGCAGCAGCAGTGCACTGCTGCCCCACGCGCTGCAACTTGACGGCAGGGCGCGGCCACGACACAAGGCATCCCATGCATGCGCAGGTGTCTGTTGTACTGTGCCACGCGGCTCCACCGACGCGCCATGATCAGCTGGTCCGCCGGCCGGGAAGACACTAACGCATGCTAAACAAGCTGGTGGTCGGCGAGGTGGACGGCGGCGCGGCAGAAGGGGCAGCGGGAGGCGGCCTGGACCCAGGGCACGGCGCGGGCCCAGTGGAAGCGGTGCGCGCAGGGGAGGTGCGCCAGCACGTCCCCGCCCCTGAACTCCTCCAGGCACACCGCGCACTCCGCCTGCTGCTGCTGCTCCTTCCTCCGGCCCCAGCTGAACCGCCGGCCGCCGCATTTCTTCGTGAACACCTCTCGCTGCAGCGAGCCGGAGGCTTCCCGTGCTGTGGCGCCTGCAAGTCGCAATGCAAAGGATTAGTTAAGCCACCGTTCGTAGGAAATTTAGCTGAATGAAATACAGAGCCAGCAAGGCAGAGCTCTGCTGGAGAACAGAGAAAACACAAGGAAGCATCTTGATACTGACTGACTCAGATTTTCTTGAGAATAAATCAGCGTATGCAATCAGTGAGTCCATGGAACTAACTCATCAATCATGAGTAAATTATATCACTCCCTCCCCAAATAAGTACCGAATTTTTTGCTCTGGAAACACAAACGATGCCACATGAAGCTAGATTCCTGCACAAAAGTACTTTGGCTCCTCCACTAAAAAGGGACCTGCTATCTAATGATTCAGGCCCATGTTTCTTGTTTCAAAATCCAAACATTTTTGAGCAAACGGGGGTCTCTACAAATCAGTCGGTTGATCATAGAAAAAGATCAACAGTCGAACTAGCCGTCCGATCTAGTGTGCGTTGCCGTTTGATTGCATGCTCTCAGCGATACAGCGCCCCCACGTCTTCCTCCTCTTTCTTCTACTACCATCTCCTCCTCCTCTCTCTTACACTACCCTCTCCTCTTGCTTGCGACAACCTCTAGCTGGCAGTCCTCACTTGTCGGAGCAGCAATCCCGGTAGCAGCAACTCCGGTAGCAGCGCCCATCGACGAAGCGTCGATTCTTGGTCAGAGCAACCCAACCGGAGCCGCCAGCGTTCGTTACATCGTAGCACCGGAAGCCATCTGGGTGCTGCTCAAAAAATGGCAACGCCGACCGCGGGAAAAGAGCTTCAGCGCGGCAGCTTCCATGGTAGCACCACGCGGCGAAGCAACGGCGCATGGCGGCGCTCCATTGCGATCACAGCGGTGCTCCATTACAACCCCCAACGAGCTTTCAACGACCCGTGCGCGCCTCATTGCAGCTCCGGCGCACTTCTATGCAACTCTGACAGCGCTTCAATGCAGCCCCGACGAAGCTGAACGACCCTGCGTGGCGCTCCATTGCAGCCTCCGGCAGCGCTCCATCGCAGCCGCGACACACTTCACTGCAGCATTGCGAGCGGAGCAAGTCGCGTCGGACGCCGGTGTAGCACCATGAGCGTCGCTGCCCCAACGAGATCCATGGCCAGGCGGTGCTGCAAGGTCAGCCGCAACCTGTCACACCGCGCCACCTGCCAGGCGGTGCTCCGACGCGATCAACGCGGCCGATCCGACGTGTCCAGAATCTTGGCCTTCTCTCCGCCGAGCCACACCGCGCCACCGCAGCCTCTGCGCCACCACGCAGGTCCGCCGCGGCCGCCGCGCTCCCCGCACACACGACATCACCGGCGTCGCCTTCTGGCGGCGGCGAGGGGAGGGGAGGGTGTACGCAGGCCCGTCGAGGAGGGTGTGCGAACTGTGCGATCGCACAGGGCCCCCTAAAATCATGGGGCCCCTGATCAGGGAAAACCACCACATCATCCTTGTAATGTAAAAAAAAGGTAGTTGGAACAACCCCGATTCATCCGCCTGATATGTGATGCGAGTCGTCACAGGTCCGGAAAAAAATTGTATGAGACCAGGTCTCATATAAATCAGGTGAGACCCGCCCTGATGGATGACATGTGGCATTCACAAATCACAAAGCATCCC
>NC_057810.1:679029509-679038268 GCF_018294505.1 Triticum aestivum
AATTAATTTCTATTTTATATCTAAGATTTGGATTTCCGGCACAATTCTGCAATGACCACAGCAACAGTAGCTATGTTCATCCTCAATATCTTTTCGATTGTGCTTCCTCATGATCTTTTGGTATCTAATCTGCCCTTTTTTTCCTCATTCTTGCAATTTTCCACGGACAATATTTTTCCTTGAATTATGTATCTCCTCCGTTCAGATCCAAATGTCGCAGGAGTGTTGTTACCCGGGACAGAGTAGGGCGTGGTGAGTGAGTTTTGATTTCTATCTTCTGGCTGTGGGCTGGGAGGCACAATGAAGGATGTGAGTGGTGCAGCTCGGCTCATGATGGCACGGTGAGGTGAGTGAGTTTTGTAAATATTTGAAGTGCTTACATTGATGAGATACTGCAGGGGTCCCGAACTTATCTTTTCTTTTGGGCAATTAGTTAGAGTTTGTGACCCCATACCTTTAATTATTTAGCAATGATATTATATGAAATAAGAGAGTACACTTTAGCTATGTCAGTTCGTTAGCATATGAAAATTTCAAAATTTAGGGCCTCATTTTATGTTTCGCACCGGGGCCTCAATTTTCTGGAGACGGCCCTGGGTGTACGAGGCGGGCGCGGGGTGGAGGCTAGGGTTTCTATCACATAGCAAAGATAAGCAATTTTGGGACATGTTTCTATCACATGCATATATCAGCCATATATTGTACTATAATCTTAATTCATGATTAACCAAACAGGGGACTCTGAAGCCTGAATTCGGTCTGAATCTTGGCAAAACAGGAAGTGAATTCAGAAAGGGTAAGAAGGAAGTATAAGTATAGTTGTAGAAGTACCTCTTGACGACAGATTCTCTCCGGCTCCTGAGCTTGTGATCCAGCCTCTCCTTGGCCTCCCGAGCGATGCTGTCCAGCTGCGTCGCCCACGCCTCCTCGCACAAGCCGCTCCTCTGCTGCAAATCATCAGTTTCATCGACCCACATGAAACAATCTACTAGATTAGTAATCCACATGCAAGCATCAATCAAACTGGAGGATGATGGACAATCCATGGCTTCTACTAGTTGTTATTACCATCGCAAAACCTGCCGAGCCGAGGTGGGCGTGGTCGTGCCAGAACACGCCGAGCGACGCCGGCCGCCGTGCGCCGGCGCACGCCGCCTCCGCCGCCGGCCGGAGCCTTCTCCTCCTCGCGAACTCGATACCAGGGAGCATGCCGGCCATGAGGCCCATCCACCACCACCACGTGATCTGTACAACGACACAACACACCAAAAGCAATACCATCTCAATCCGATATGAGCAAGAACATCCTCTCGTAAGGATCGGCTCGTCTCCTGCTCCTGCTCCTGCCGTGTCGACGTCGTCCAAAGTCCTAAGTCGCACGCGCATCCCGCATGCGGATGAATGGCTATTTCTTGTATACATAGAGATAGCGGCATGGACGGAGAGAACAAGGAAGGGTGCATCAGAAGCGCGGCCCATGGCCAAAGGGAAAGTCATGCCACGGATCGGTGAGGTGGCGCAAGCCAGGCCCTCCCTAGCTAGTTGATGAGCATCCCTATGCACACGCTCATTTCACAAGAAAAGGAATTAAATGACATGGGTTTTGGCTGACTGATGAGCATCCTTAGAAAGTAGTGTTCATTTATAGGGTCGCCGTATGCATGGCGGCAAGCGTGTTGAGTTTTGCTTTGCTTTGGAGTACTACTTGCATGCAGAACTTGAACAGTTTGGTGACCACCGTATGCATCCCCAGGAATGTGTTCATTTATAGGATCGCAGTATGCATTTCATCCCCATTGTTTTATCCCCGCGGCGAAAACAACTCTGTTGCGCCCTTGTATGATTAGATAAAAAATCACTTAAAGACAGATGCCCGAATAGCAGCGCTGACGCAAGTTACCCCGCTTGTCTCTCAAACAAAAGGATCTTGCATATACGCAAGTTGTTTTTGCTGTCAATGCGTGTTCTTTTTTATTTTCGTATATGAACGAGCAAATGAAACAAAGGGAAAATCATATGAACCTGTAAGTTAAACAAACAGAAAAACATGGTCAATCCAATCCAATCTATATTAAGACAAACAAGAAAGACGTCTCCAGCATACATCACCCTTGATGAAGTATTTCTCATTTCATTGCAAAGTCTATGGTCGTTGGGGACAACAACTAAACACAAGGAGCAAATTCGCGTTGATTTCAACAGTATTTCATGGATTCAATATCACCGGCCTCCAACAGTTCAGACACACAAAAGGAGACGGTTTATTTGGTACACAGCACCCACGTGGCGGCCAAATCAACATTCTTAGGCTCAAGCAAATCAAGGATGAAGCCGTTCAGAACACATTCATTCATTCACAGCCAATACAAGGCATTGTATTCATCAGAATAGCATGTGATGGACTAAAACTACAAGGCACATCAGAAAAAATTTATGAGCTAAAAACTACAAGCCACTATGATATCGGTCATCATTAAACTGCATTTCTCACAAAACCTAAGACTAAACTTGGTAGCAAGAGGAACCCAGCGCGACGCCAAATATACACTGAGATGGAGAACACAGCGCTTCTTTCCGGCCACCTGAGTCTTCGTCGCAATTGGCATGGATATCAACACTAGTTCACCGGTTCAATACCACCGGCCTCCGACACTTGAACCAGCCAACAGGCACTTTTATGATGCATCATCGGCTATAACAATCAGCGCTTTCAAAGACCAAGCAGCGCCAGAACCTCCATCGGTCAGTCTTCTCGCTCCGTCCGCCCTACAGGAGATCAAACTTCCAGCAGCAAAATGACCTTCCTACCCCTGCTCGACATGCACACGCCGCCGGGGAGGTACGCGAAACCCTGGACACAACAAGAGTTTCAAACTTTCAATCTTGTTACAAACAGCCGGAGCCCAGAGGCGAGTCTGCAATTCATTCAGAGCGGTGGCTGGCCACGTACCTGATGCATGATCTTGGGCAACCTGGAGAGCAATCAGCATCGCCTCCGACATGTCGAGGCCGACTTGATTAGCGAAGCTGAACACAGGAGCAGCCTAAAATTGTTGCAAGCCAAATATTTTTTTTGTTAGGCCCACACAATGCCAGAGTGAATATATGTGACGTGGCAAAATGATCAAGAACACAACCGACCTTCAGGGAACAGCAAATGATTGAATCTGAGTCCTGCCACAACGCTTTCAGGGAAGCGTCCGCACTCTGAGAGTCCGTGCAAAGGAGTTCCGCTCCAGTGTGAAACCTGGAAGTTGTCCACACAACCAAATTACTTCTCTATTGCGATACCATGGAATAGCACAGGCAGTGCTACTAAGACGAAATGACAACCATCTTCCGAATAGAAAAAAACTGTAGCTCTCTGCACCGTTTCACCTTGCAAGCATGGGAGCATCAGGAGATCCTGGAGGGTTCTTCATTTCACTCTGTCCACTAGGACCAGAAGGGGCTACTGCCATGGCCACTCTCTGCACCGTGCCACCACAGTCCTCACATACTCCCTCGCCACTGCCGCAACACTCTCTCGAAGGTGTTTCTCATACGAGAACTGGAAAGCACTGGTAAGTACTCATCTTCTATTGCCGGATGCATCACTAGGAGCACACCAGGTCTAACCTTAACCTCAAGAGTAGATGCAAGGTCTGGTGTACGTGTTGCTGATGGTGCATCCTGCAGTTTTAAGTGCATGACCTATTGTTTAGTGTTAAACAGTGGGCAAGATAAATGCTGCCAGTGCAAACTATACTAACCGTCTTGGCATCAAGTGGTATCACGTGGAAGCCCGACAGTAGCAGTGGAGCATTATCAGCGAACGATTCATCAAGCTGCGCACATGCACCGGCAGCATTTTATTCAACACCGCTGCATAACTGACATAGACGATACATATTTATAAGGCCGATGTAACAAATAAAATTAAAATGATGCAAACTAGCTGATGCTGGCTCAAAGGATACCAGCAGAAGATGCATATCTCTTGATAGAACAACTTCATCATGACAGACTGTGTCCCTCAAGTCTAATAACCATCAATAACTAGCAATTTAAAAGGGTAGTTTGATGGACAAGACATGATAATAACTACTCCCTCCGTCCCATAATATGAGATCTTATTACATCCAATATATGGGACGGAGGGAGTAGTTACAAGCATGTGGAATCAAAATCATCAGCCAAGACAGGTGCATACACTGAGAGGAAACTGAAGGGCAAAAGCACACAAAATAGGCCTTGCAACTCAAAAATTCATGATCATTCAAATCACTAAGCCTGAACATGTCTACTTTTTCAACCTAGCTCGTCGACTCGATGGCCAGAACCACCACCAGAGCACAAGCACTAGAACATCGGTTCGATGACCGGAGCAAAGCACATTGTGTCCACAGCTCGAACGCAGGGGGGAAGGAGAGACCAGGGACATAATTCATGAGAACATACTCCTAACATAGCTGAAAAAATGCAGCTATTCTAGAAAGATAACATGCTTTACTCATCACCTACAAGTAAGATCTTGAGAACTAAGCATCTATCCAGCCATAGAATACCGACTCGAGATCAGCCCCAGATACAAAATTATCTCAAGAAAACTAACAAGAAATTTTCTAGCAAAGAAACAAACAAGGAATGTTCTCCTCAAGATACCATAACTACAAGTTGAACTAAATCCACTTATGTGATCACAAAAACCAAAGCATGCTTGGTTCAATTCAATATTGACATTTAGCTAGCCTGCTCTCAAAGTTTTGAACCACTCGATCAGATTTATCATGCAAGGAGTCTTGCTAGCATGAAAATCTGGGAAAGCCTATCAAGATTATGTGAGCAAACTTATACTTCATAGTTGTTCCTTTAAAACAAGATTATGTTGTGTTCCGGATTGCCAGAATTACATGTAAGGCTATCATACCGATACACTGCATATCAGAAATATAAGAAAATATTGTCACTTTACATATGTGAGCACGCTAATTAGAAATTACATCTCTTTTTTTTTCTCAATGTAAGGCTATATTTTTCTGTTGCTCATTTTAATAAATTCTCAACTTTTGGGAACTCTAAACAGTTAGCCAAAGTAGATACATCATCGTTCATGTTCCCACAGAAAAAGCAAAACGACCTTAGTTTAATAAAGAAAAGAAATATACAAAAAATCAATGCATTGCCAGAGTATTAGCAAGAATGAGGCTTTACAGTAGTAGGGGAACAGTATGAAATCCACACACAGCAAAACACAAGGCCTAGGAACTGAAAGGCATGAATGAATGAATTACCCTGAACGGTATCGGGCATGCCAACATCCATCTTGACCTCCCAAGGGAGATACAAGTAGACTGGTAGCATGCCAAGGCCGCCAGCATCATGGAGGGCGTTCATGCCCATGTAGGTGGTGTTGGCCACTATCATCGAGATATCATGCCCCTACGCATCCAACTCCTTTGCAATCTCTTCTTGTTAACCAAAAAGGGGACATTTTTCGTTACCAGTCATGAAAAGAATGTAGAAGTGTCAAAGGAACAGAAATACAATAGGTTGACCTTAATGTCCAGAAAAAAGTTTAATAGCTCTACCTATTTTTCTACATTTTTGCAAGCTTTATAACCAAGACACAGTGATCATTAACTCCCCTCCATCAATATCAGAATTTCAAAAGGTCAGGGTATTTCTAAAAGCTAGTACTCCCATCTTTCTCCATCTCCTTTACATACATGCACAGTACACCCATACAATGAATCAGCCATAAAAATACACAAAAGGAGAGATTTTTATCTTTTTTTCCAGAAATACAATGTCTTTCTTCATATTTGTATTTCCAGGGAAAAAATTATATATGCCTATTTTCTTTGGATTTGGAAGCTTTCTCACCAGGAAACAGTGATAATTATCTTCCCCCATCAATACCAGGGTTTCTAAAGACCAATGTCTTATAAAAGCTACAACTCCTATATCTCTATCTCCTTTACATACATACACAGTACATCCATATAATGTATCAGCAAACAAAAAGCACAAAAGAGGATGATTTTCTTTTGCTTCCCAATTCAAGCAAATATAAGAATGATCTGTTCAAAAATTCATTCATGCATAGTATTCGGACTCATAAATTATCTCATTCGTGTACAAAATTTTGGCTCGATGGCCATGGACACACATAGCATTAGAGAGAGCAGAGGAGGAACCAGTGGCTTACATATGCCGGAGGCGTCGGGGTGGGTGACAGATAAGGAGAGATCCAATACATTAATAAATCCAGTCGGGGTTGTAGATATGGCAGTAGAAACCATTAAGGATGGGCTGCTTCACATCTCTAGGGATGCTGATGTCATCCTCTGCAATTAGACTAGTCGCAGTAAACAAGCAGTGGTACTAACAAGGAAAGCAATGACAAACTTGACCGCAACAATAAAAGGGCGAAAAATCAATCAAAATTGTCCCTATTCTACCAAGTGAGGAAAAACGAATTCAAACAAACACGGAGAGCAGCGTGAGAGAGAACATGTTGTTCAAGTTTAACCCACTCATCCAACTTCCTATTGACTGCAGTTTCTAAATAAGGTGTTTGATACTCATTCGGTGATTGCTTTGCCATTTCATAACACTGAATATAATAGAACAAAAACAAATTAAACCATGAGTCCATCATGAACCCAGATAAGCCAGGCCAAGACCAAGCATAAATCTGTTCTGATCTTTAGGATGACTGGGGATAGATAGATAGTAACCTTACAAAGGGTAGACAAATGAATCAGCCATATGAAAGTCACAAAGGAGAGATTTTTATTGTATTTCCAGAAAAAGTTCAATAGCTCCTCCTATTTTCTTCGTATATAGACACTTTCTAACGAGGAAACAGTGATCATTATCTTTCCCCCATTAATACCAGGATTTCTAAAAGCCAATGTCTTCCTAACAGCTACAACTCCTATCTTTCTCTATCTCCTTTACATACATACACAATACACCCATACGATGGATCGGCAAACAAAAAGCACAAAGGAGATGATTTTATTTGGATTCCTAATTCAAGCAAATATAAGGAAGATCTGTTCAGAAAACCATTTATGCATGCTGTTTGGAACTCAAAAATTATCTCAAATGTACAAAAATTGGCTCGATGGTTGTGGGCACACAAAGCATGGGAGAGAACAGAGGAGGAATCAGTGGCTTACCTATGCCGGAGGCGTTAGAGTGAGCACCAGATAAGGTGATATCCCATACATTGATAAATCCAGTCAGGGTTGTAGATATGGCAGTAGAAACCATTAAGGATGGGCAGCTTCACATCTGTAGGGATGCTGATGTCGCCCTCTGCAATTAGACTAGTCACAGTAAACAAGCGGTGGTACTAACAAGAAAAGCAGTGATGAACTTGACCGCACCAAAAAATAGGCGAATAGCTCAATCAAAAGTTGTCATGATCCTACCAAATGAGGCAAAAAAAATCAAACAAACGTGGAGAGCAGCATGAGAGAGAACAGATTGTTCAAATTTAACCCACTCATCCAACCTCCTATTGAGTGCGAATGCAGAACAATTTAATACGGATCAATAAGCACGAATAAGTCGATGAACTAAAACAAGCTGTACAGGCACCATTCTACAAGCCCTCCAAAGAATAGGCGACTTTAATCTCCAGAAAAATGGTTTCATGGATCTGCCTATTTTTTCGTATTTGGACGGTTTGTAAAAAGGACACATTGAAAAAAAAACTCGCATTTGTATTTCATCATTTGCAGTTTAGATTGCTTCAAAAATCATATGCAATTAGAGGACAATCACTGATATTTAGATATGTGTAACAAATTTAAAAAAAATCATCAGCATGAAAAGAAAGACAATGCAACTGAAAATCCCATCTACAGGTAGTGTATGCCCTACAAAATGACAAGTGCAAACATATACGGTGTAGTTGTTCCTTTAAAACACGACTATGTTGTTCTCCTGATTGCCAGCATTACATATAAGGCTATCATATAGATAAACTCCATACCAGAAATATAAGAAAATATTGTCACTTTACAGGTGTGAGCAGACTAATTAGTACTCCCTCCGTCCCATAATATAAGATGTTTTTTGACACTAGTGTAGTGTCAAAAAACGTCTTACATTATGGGACGGAGGGAGTAATTACTACATTACATATCTTTTTTTCCCTCTATGTGTCAAAGCCTATATTTTATCTGTTGCTCAATTTAATTCATTCTCAACATTTGGGAACTCAAAACAGTTAGCCAAAGTAGATACATCATAGTTTGTGTTTCCACAGGAAAATGATATTGACCTTAGTTTAACAAAGAAAATAAAAACATAAAAAATCAAAGCATTCCAAGCAGTATTATCATGAATGATTCTTTAAAGTAGTAGGGGAACAATATGAAATCCACTCACATCAAAACATAAGTCCAAGGAAGGCGTGACTGGATGAATTACCCTGAACGGTGTCAGGCATGCCAACGTCCATCTTGACGTCCTCCAGGAGTTACAGATAGACAGGTAGCATGCCAAGGTCACCAGTAGCATGGAGGGTGTTCCTGACCATGTAGGTGGTGTTGGCCACTGTTAACCAAAAAGGGGACACTTTTAGTTACCAATCATGAAAAGAATGTTGAAGTATCAGAGGAACAGAAATATAATAAGTTACTCGTGACTTTAATCTTCAAAAGAAAGATTAATAGCTTTGCCTATCTTCTTCATATTTGGAAGCTTTCTAACTAGGGAACGGTGATTATTATCTCTCCCCAATATGAGGATACTAAAAG
>NC_057810.1:679039034-679045128 GCF_018294505.1 Triticum aestivum
TGATGTTGTGCTCTGCAATTAGACTAGTTGCAGTAAATAAGCAGTGGTACTAACAAGGAAAGCGATGATGAACTTGACAGCAACAACAAAAAAGTTGAACAACTCAAACAAAATTTGTCCCGATTCTACCGAAGGAGGCAAAACAAATTCAAATAAACATGGTGAGCAGCGTGAGAGAGAACATGTTGTTCAAGTTTAACCCACTCATCCAACATCCTATTGACTGCGAATTCAGGACATTTAGATATGGATCAATAAATACGAATAAGACAATGAACCACAACGCTGGATAACACTTAAGTTAGCTCACTCATGTATAGGCGCCATTCTGCAACCCCTCCAAACAATAGGTGACTTTAATCTCCAAAAAAAGTTTGATGGCTCTGCCTACTTTCTTTGTACTTGGACGATTTCTAACAAAGAAACGTTGATTATTATGTTTCCTCCATCAATACCAAGATTTCTAAAAGTCAGTTTTTTTCATAAAGCTATTACTCCCATCTTTCCCCCATCTGCTTTTCATATTTACACAGTACACCCACATACAATGCATCAGGCCAACAGAAAACACAAAAAGGTATGATTTTATTTGGTTCCCCAATACAACAAAAATAAAGACAGTTAAGGCATCATCCAGAAGCCTTTAATTGTCAACATGAAACTTAAACATGTCATCCTAGTGTCCATTAACTAATCTCTTCAAAATATGATCAAGTACATGTAGCAATAACAGGGTATTGTTCAATTAACTGAGCAGACACAGTGAGAGATTATTGCATGGCTAAACAAAATAGAAAGTAGAGTTTATTAGCAACATCAACTATCACAAAGCATGTATGGCTATATGACTGCCCCACAAGATGGATATGCCTCAATCAACAAATACTGGTATTTAAATAAGTATAAACAATTTAAAAAATCATCAGCGTGAAAAGGAAGACAATGCAACTAGACATCCCATCCACAAGTAGTGTTTGCCATACAAAATGACAAGTGTAAACCTATATTGTGTAGTAGTTTATTTAAGACAAAGATTATGTTGTTTTCCTAATTTCCAGCATTACATGAAGGCTAGCATATAGATACACTGCATATCAGAAAACTTAATTCCAGAATGGTATCTAGTGTGTGAGAGCTCAATGCAAAGGGAGAAAAACACAATTTTTTTGGTTGCTGGAGACCAGAAAAACTGACCTTGCGGTTGGATGCAAGTGTCATGGGCATTGACCTAGCCCTAGGAATCAAACAATCAAGAGAAAGGCATCACACACAGCACGAGACTCATGTATATCACGATAGCCAAAAACCAGAGAACTTTGCCATGGCACGATGGCCAGCATGAGATTCACCACGGTTCAGTGGCATTGCACACAAGCACGCGCATGAGAGAGCAGAGCGGAGAGGGGCTTACCTATGCCGGAGTGGAAGAAGAAGCGCATGGGGTTGGTGGAGGCGATGCAAAACACAACATAGGAACCCCCTCTTCCTCTCCCGGTGCTCGTTGTGCTTGTCATCCTTGTAAGCCAGCCTGTGGACGGCGTATCTCTTGTGCACCTATGTGAGGAAACAACATCAGTGAAGAAGATAAACTGGAAACAAACCAAAATGCATGTTTAACAATGCAAACAAATAGGCACACAAATAGGTATGGCTCGATGGCCGACACACAGCATGTAATTCTTCAACAAAAACACATATTTAACAGTGCAATGCAGCAAATGGTTATCTAATAGACCAACACACACACATGTATAACATGAAGGTAACGCCTCAAACAGTTGTTAGCATGTATAACATGAGTTGACTTCAGCCTGAGCTTCGACGCGTCAACGCAGCCAAGCCTTGCTGCATATCAGCATGTAAACAAATAAGGAAACCTCGCACAAGCATGAACAGAGAACATTTAAAAAGCCTAACACACACACACACACACACACACAAACACACACATACACACACTTAAACACTCCTAGAGTAATTATGCATGAAAAAAATCATGATGATCAACATCACAAATAGCGGCGACTCAATGGACGGCACACACATAAGTATCAAAGAAAAAACACATGATTTAATAATGCAAAGGAGCAAACATTTCTTCAGTAGACCAACACAGATAACAGTGCAACACATAAATCTTATATAACCAACACATGTTTAACACGATGGTGCAGCAGCCTGAGGAGCCTCCCATTGATGCAGCCTGCACCTTCATGCTCAAATTGTTTGAACCAAGAAATGAAATGCTTCAATGATTGATGCTACATAGCACATAAATCATACATGTTTTAACACAAAGGTGTAGCAGTCTGTATGATATCATGGTTTAAATCAAACACACGGACGGTGGTTTGGGCCGACAGAGAGGGGAAATGGTGCCCACCTGTACAGCAAGCAGAACACGTGTGGAGGAAGCGTTGGAGGAGGTAGGATTGGTCTTTGGTGGCAGCGGCCACTTCGAGCATCTTCCATCACGGTGGCAGTCCTTGTGAACCAGCCATGCACAGCTATAAAAGAGAATAACAATATATTTTCTTGTTAGAGAAGAAGTGGACCACAATAGAACACTAAGTCATGATCTGTAACACAAACATACCATAGATTCAGTCTATAGGATCCAACCATTAGTTGAAACGACCATGGTGTAGTTGGCTACCAAACGGAATAGTTAATCATATGCTAGCAAGTACTCCCTCTGTCCGGAATTAATTGTGGCAGAAATGGATGTATCTAGACGTATTTTAGTTCTAGATACATCTACGTTTATCCATTTCCACGACAAGTAATTCAGGGCGGAGGGAGTATTAAATAATAATGCTCTATAACTACTGCAAGTACTGAAAAAAGAGCATGCAGTAGATGATACTCTAAACAGGAAACCAACAAATCAATTGGCAATCATCGTGTCCAATCAATTAAGCCTACAATTACAGTTATGAGCATGCCTGAAGCTATATAGCACATGACAGTATGTAGAACAGAAACAGTAAACCCTAGAAATTGGGGATTTTTGGAAATTAAGGTTGAACAGACAATTGGGTGCAATTGGAGCATCCAGAGACCATATAGAATGAGCCATTTGACCCTATACAACGCCCAATTGAGCCAATCGACCGGAGAAGTTGCTAAACACTAATTGGACATGGTCATGGCAGGATATGCCTCAATCAACAAATACTGATAATTAAATAAGTATAAACAATTTAAAAAATCATCAGCAAGAAAATGCAAGTAGACATCCCATCCACGGGTAGTGTTTGCCATACAAAATAACAAGTGCAAACCTATACTGCGTAGTAGTTCATTTAAGACAAGATTATGTTGTTTTCCTGATTGCCAGTATTACATGAAGGCTAGCATATAGATACACTGCATATCAGAAACCCTAATTCCAGAATGGCATCTTGTGTGTGAGAGCTGAATGCAAAGGGGGGGAAACACAAAAAAAAATTTGTTGCTGGAGACCAGAAAAACCGACCTTGCGGTTGGATGCAAGTGTCATGGGCATTGACCTAGCTCTAGGAATCAAACAATCAAGAGAAAGGAATCACACACAGGCACACAACATGAGACTCATGTATATCACGAGAGCCAAAAACCAGAGAGAACATGCCATGGCATGATGGCCAGCACACAAGCACGCGCTTGAGAGAGCAGAGCGGAGAGGGGCTTACCCACGCCGGAGTGGAAGAAGAAGCGCATGGGTTGGTGGAGGCAATGCAAAACACAGCGTAGGAAGCCCCCCTCCTCCTCTCCCGGTGCGCGTTATATTTGCCACCCTTGTAAACCAGCCCATGGACGGCGAACTCTTGTGCACCTGCGTGAGGAAACAACATCAGTGAAGAAGATCAACTGGAAACAAACCAAAATGCTTGTTTAACAATGCAAACAAATAGGCACACAAATAGGTACGGTTCGATGGCCGGCAAACAAATGTAGTTCTTCAAGAAAAACACATATTTAAACTAAAACCAAGACAAGAATTGTGAAATGGAGGGTAAATAATGCCCGAGAACTACCGTGAGTACTAGAACAAGAGCATAGAATCCATGCTAAACAGAAAACCAACGAACCCTTTAGTAATCATAGTGTCCAATCAATTATGCCTACAATAGCACATGACAGAATGTAGAATAGCAATGGTAATCCCATGAAATTGGGGATTTTTGGAAATTACAGTTGTAAACAGCACCCAAATGAACCAAATCGATCACGAAAGTTGCTAAGCCTAATTAGACAAGGTCATAGCACGAAGACCACAAACTCAGAGCAATTGGAGGTCATGAATAGACCAGCCATGCTAATTGTTATACACGAAACTAATGTAAAACAAATATAACCACAACCTTGCTGCTATTTAAAGTACTACTGTGACCATTCGTCATCACCGTTAACTAAGAATTTGTGTAAGACTATCTGCACACAGAGAAGATAGATTGGCGTAGGACGTTTCAGCTCATCATCTGCAAGCATGCTTTATCCCAATCCTGGACCAGTGAAACTGAAACACAATTGAGTTAATCTTTTATTGTACAACCTAGCAGGCTGCAAGCAGGCTCTTCATCTCTGAACAATCTTCCAGAAAGTTCATGCTCTTCATCTCTGAACGAGCATGCAGTAGAGAAAGGAGAAATTGAAATTGAACAATCTCTGGACAAACATGCGGTAGAGAAAATGAAAATGTTCAGGTTCAGTGTTAACAGATTCAGAAACATGGTTGGACTCACAAAACAGAGCAATCTACACCTGAATTGTGATTGATGATCACATGAGCAAAACCTAACGAAGCTCGGAGCACTGCTGATATAGGAACAGGCAAGCACTAAAGGTGTCCCTGCCTTAAGCGAACGTCGCTGACCAGATCTGGGCGTTGTTGGGCTTGGAGACCCTGGCAAGCACGCAGAGCGGAGACCATCACATTCTTGGGCGCAAAGGTCGATGGTGAACATCCTCACACCTGTTATTATGTGCACCGTCAGCTTGGTTACTCCACTCTGAAGAAAAAAGTTTCAGAGATGTTGGTGCTCACAAACAGTAATCCCTAGAAATTGGGGATTCTTGGAAATAGCAGTTGTAAACAGCGCCCAAATGAGGCAATCGACCTCAAAATTAAGTTGCTAACCCTAATTAGAGATGGTCATGGCACGAAGAGACTGACAAACTGAGAGCAATTGGAGGTCAGAAGACTCAGAACAGAGAAGGAGAGGGAGAGGGGACCTTGAAGAAGCTCCATCTCCATGGCCTCGTCAAGATGGGAGTTGCCCCAACCGAGGCGCACCCAGCCCTATCCTGTCCTCGCGCGGAGGAGCGGCGTCGTTGGCCGTGAAGAAGCACACTTGGCTCCCTCCTCCCCGGGTGGAAGACGGCGGAGGAAGAAGTGCCGCTCCCGGCGCGCGAAGTGTGAAGAAGGCGGGGTCTTGGGCGGCGGAGGCGTTCACCTGGCCCTGAAACACCTCCGACCCAGCCGCCGTCAGCCGCGCCAGCGCAGATCCGAGGGCCCTCGGACCTGGGCGTCAGCCGCGAGGACGAGCCAAGCCATCAGCCATGGTGTGGCGCGCTGCTGATCTGGGAGCGGCGAGGCCTCACCTGCTCGACCCGGATGCGGGAGCGCCGAGGGAGAGAAGGTGAGGGGAAGGGGGAGAGGGTGGAGGCCGGCGGCGGCGCATCGCCGGGAGAGGGAGAGGGAGAGGAAGAGGCAGGGGTTGGGGTTGGGGTTGGGTGCGAGCGAGAGGAGAGGAAGAGACAACAAAATGAGGGGTTGGGTGCGCTGTGCTTGTCTCTCTTTCTTTTCTTTTTTTTATCACTTCATTTTCTTTGTGATTTGTGAACCCTGGAAACTTCCGGAGCTTTTGAAATTTTGGGGATGGCACCGGCAGGAGCGAACATACAATTTCGGATGAAATTTCATGATGCCGCGGGTGGGAGCGGCAAATAATTTTGAATGAAAGGACGTCGTGGTCATTGTGGTTCACGGTGTTGCAATTGACGAGGCAGGCAAAAAGATGGATGAGGGTCTATCTAGTACAGGGGCCGTCGATCCCCACGGCGGCGGCTTTGAAACGAAACGGAGTAGGCGCCGTGGCACACTCGAAAT